>NC_135441.1:20232500-20510000 GCF_051991255.1 Vanacampus margaritifer | reverse complement strand
CTCACACATAATGGTTTGACTTGCACATTGTAATAAGTTGCTATGTATTTTTTCTATCATATTCCACTTGAACTAATTTATTATTTGCATATGCTTTTGTTAAATTAGTGCTAGTTTGTATTGACTCATCAGAAAGGTAATCGCTTTGTTTAGAGTTTCGCAATGTTTACAGGCTTGTTAAGGCATTAATTAGCCACTTGCCATTCAACCTGATTTTAATAGTGAGCCTCTGCGCATGAAATAATGAATCCCTTTGTCTCCTTTCAGCAAGGCTGGCAGGCGACTGCACTTTCAACACTTAGCATAAAGTGTCACCAACGTCTCGGAGGCTTTTAAATTGTTGAGATTAAATGAGTCTGACCTTCTTTTTTTTTTTCCCTATTCTCGCATATGTTTATATGTCAAAACGTGAAAAGGTTGTTGATTCCATCTTCCAAACAATGCCGCCTTTGTTTTTGCAATATCTCAGAGGGTAAGATTTATTTTTCTTTCTCCTTCCTTTCTCTATCTCACATGAACAGCTGGACAGCGCCATGTCCCTCATCCAGGCGGCGAAGAATCTGATGAACACGGTGGTGTCCACCGTGAAGGCGTCGTACGTGGCCTCCACCAAGTACCAGAAGAGCAAAGGCATGGAGGCCCTGAACATGCCGGCCATCTCCTGGAGGATGAAGGCGCCCGAGAAGAAGCCGCTGGTCAAGCGGGAGAAGCAAGACGACGGCCAGACCAACCGCGTCAAGAGATCCTCGCACAAGAAGCACGTCAACCCCGTGCAGGCTCTCAGCGAGTTCAAAGCCATGGATAGTATTTAGAGCCAACTCTGTTTTGTTGATGTATAGAAGATCAAGTTTGGCATTTTATTCAAGAGCTTTTAACGGTTTTTTGTTTTTTTTTGTGTGTGAAAATTGTTATATTCCCATAGGTGTATATGTGCCTCATCTCAATTCCAGAAGACTGCTGTGTGGAAAATAGTTAAGGGATCAATCGGACATTGTATTTTCACATTTGTTTTCTGTTGTGTAGGTCTGACCGGTTGTGTTATTAGCATGTTGGGGTTCTCTGGTGGTTTTTTTTCTTCTTCTCTTATTTGATTATAGTTCCAACTATGCAAACTCCCACTGGCCTTATTTCGACTGGAGCAATAATTGTTGTGAGATTTGAATGTGTCATGGCCCAACTAGACCAAGCCAAAGTCAGTTCTATATATTTGTACCCGTTCACACTCCATGACACATTCTCTCCTTTTTGTTGTTTCCCTCCCATGTAACTGAGCCACATTTAAGTCAAATGGCTCCGCCCCTTTCAGTTCAGCTCTGAGCATTTGAGACTTATCGATGCAGTCTTCGAAAAGCCAGTGGGCCAAACAATCAGTGAAGTACGCCGGTTTCTCGCTGAGCTTTGTTTTTTCTGTCAATGAGACCAACCTCCAGAGTTGAGAGAATGGGTCCAAATTGAGGTATCAATACTTTTGCTCGACTCAGTCAAGGAGGAAGGCATGGAAAGAAAAGCGCAGGTTTCTTCCTTTTATATGACCATTTGTTGTGCTAAAAGATGGTTCAAAATGGTGAACTTGGAAGCATCTCACAATTTGTTAAAGCTTTAAGTTAAGATGTCACAACTTTTTGATGGCATTAATTGTGAGGCTTTTTTGGAAATTTCATAAAGTCTGGCTTAGCTTCCCGTTCAAATTTTGTTGGCTTTGGTGAACTAATCCCAGATGGGCATGTATGTGCTCACTTGAAGCTTGTTTTTTTTTTTTTTTTTTGCTCTTCTTTCATGCACAACGAATCTCAGTTTTTGATTTTCCACTTGGTTTGTGTTTTGCTGTATTTGATTTTGGAATAGATATAAGTAAACAACTTTGCTGTGCATTGCTTTTTTTTTTTTTTGTCTTTATAGCTGACCTGTTAGCACGCACACACTATATTGAATTCATGTGCCTGCTCTCTGTTTGGATAAACTGAATAAAACCATCATCCCTAAAATGTTTCCTACCCTCAATTGATTCCTGGCTTCAGTGCTTTCTTGATAAATTTTGATGTAAGAAGTAAAATATTTCTTTACCAGTAATCACTCCTAGTAGTTCGAAGGAAGATTAAGTAAACTACACAAAACTATCTCGGAACTGCAAACAGATGGGCAGATTGGACGCCGCTTTAGAGCGCCTCGTTGTCGGCCATAAGTGCACGCGGGTCATTGAGAGAAGGTGGAGGAGCGAGGAGGGAAAAAACCTGAATTGTTTTAAAAAGCACATCTGTAGCACTTGGTTAGATAAGTATTTTCCTCCATTGTCACTCCCCGTGCACTTTGACAGTCGTTTTTTCCCCCCCTTCCAGATTTGTCACATACCGCTTCTTTCATTTCAGCTTTTTTTTTTTTTTGCCTCACTCAAGTCTCTGCTCTTTTTTTTTTACATGTTACCTGCACTAAGTTTCCACTGAATATCAACAATCAGACCGCTCTTGTAATCACCAACGCAAGAGCTGCCTGATTGCATGTCTTGAGTCGGAATGATTTAAAGCCAGCCCTTCTAATCCGACAATTTTGTCGGAGCATGCCATTCATGTCAAACGATTTTCAAACTAATCTAGAACCTGACATCTTTAGGGGTCTCGTACATGAAGAGAATCAGTATGTGTTGGCGTTAAGGCGGACTTAATTAGCATGCCGCGTGCATGTCGGAGTGCTATTTCAGCTTGTCGCTCGCATTAATGTGCAGGACTAGATTCCCAAAATGGTCCATTCAATCCGATCTGTATTCATTTGCTTGATTTAAAATGTAATGCATCTACTTGTTCCTAATGAGTGTCCACATAGGAGATACATTTCTAGAGTAATAACATCCATTGTGGTTTGAAATAGAAGCGTCGCACAGATTTTTTTCTTCTTTGCACCCTTTGTCGTAATCCGAGGACCACGGTAGGAGTTTTGGATTTTTCATTATAGTTAGTTTTTAGAGTAGGTTTGTTTGTTTTTATTTTTGGAGTTATTATTATTTTTATTTACTTAATGGTTTACAGTGGTTATTTGTGCTTATGTGGCAGTTAGTAAAGAATACGAAACTCTTACTTAACCCTATAACGCCAATTCCTATCGTATTAATTACAAGACAATTTGAGCCCTCTATTTCATGAGTATAATATTTTTTTCTCGTTAAAACCCTGATTTATATGATCTGACACATGCATTACATGGATAATCCTTTAGAGGGCAGTGTCACCCAGCTGATGGCTTTTCCAGCGACTTTGCAAGATCGAGACACGGATACTTATTAATTTGGGGAAATGTTATATTATATTTTTGACAGTTATAAATGTACAAATTTAAAGCATTGTGACAGAATGTATCAAATATGACACATCAAAAGTCATATACAAGTTGATTATCTCATTCACTGCCATTGACGGCTATAGACGTCAAAACTGTCTATTATTTTAACATTTTTTTCCACTTTTGCTAACAAGAGTATGAAAACCTAGATTTTTTTTTTATTGTACATTCAAAACAGATATAACATTTTTGATTAATCGTTAGTTAACTAGTGAAGTCATGTGATTAATTACAATATTAAAAAAAATTATCGCCTGACGCCCCTAATTCAAAAAATATTTGTTAAAAATAAGGGGCGTCAGACGATTAAAATTTGTATTTGCAATTAATCGCATGACTTGATAGTTGAAATTTTATATCTGTTATAAATGTACATTAAAAATGTTTTCATAAAAAATTAAATGAAATGAAAAAAGTTAAACTAATAGAAAAAGTTCACACGCATTTTTAACGCCTACAGTCGTCAATTGCAGTGAATGAGTTAAAAAAAAAAGTTGTTCTTTTTTGTTTGTTCAAAAGGACCAACTCAATTTACAAAGAATCAGAATTTTATTTCATATATTTCATGGTTCAGGCATATTGCACGTACAGTGTTTGTCCTGATGACAAGAGCCGACTTGTGTTTCAATGTTTTCCTATGTGAGAAATTATTCCATATATTTAGTTGCAATCTGTTCCAAACATTGCCTTGATTTTTTTTTTTATCAGGGTTAAGACCTGCATTATTTGTTCACTACCCATAGTCTTTTTTTTTTTTTTTTTTTCCTCTTCCGGTCATATCTTTTTATTGACAATCTCCCAATATACAGTGTACATGCGCAACAAATAGAGACGAGCCTGTCGAGGGAGATCTTGTCACACCTGTGATTGTTCTCGGTGAATTTATGACGCCTTTGTGGCCGGCGTTGCAAAACAATGAGCGGAGCTCCTGTTTGGGAGGACTTCTGTTTTGTGTGTGTCAGCTGTTCACTTCGCTTTATTAGACACACACTACTAACACTGCGGCTTATTCTTTCACCGGTGTATGAATAGCTTTTTCCATAAAAATGCACTCTGTGGTCATTTGAATTGCTATTGTTATATAAAATTACATATGCTGCGCGGGAGGTTTTAATCCATGGAGTCCTCCGAATGTTTTTCTTGCATCCCACAGTTTAACAGTATTTACAATCCTGCAGGCGGCATATGGCTGTTAAGGAAATGATTTTTGCCATCTTTTGTTTATTCTTAAAATATTTTTTTTGTTAAATCACTTTAATGTGCTTAGTGCCGCCATGCTATTAGCAGCGTCGCCACAAGTAACTTGAAAAGGTAACTTAGTTACGTAACTTCCCTTTGACCGGTATACAGGAGGCGATGGTTCGAATCGCACCTTAGACAGATTGCAGTTCAAGTGTTCTTTTTATTCATTTATCTTTCAACTACAATTAATACTTTGTAATTGTCACTTAATTTATCTTTCAACTTGATTTTAAAAGTAACTTATTGATTACGTGATCTAAAAAGTAATAGTTAGATTACAAGTTATTTAATTAGTTACTTTATTAATTACTTTCAGCAGATGCCAAAGACACCGTTTAACAAAATGACAGCTGTTTTTTTTTTCCACTGGAAGTGCATTTTTTATGTTAAAAGGTAATAAAACAAATAATAAAGACAGCCTTTTACTTAACATAATTAATTGTTTTATTATTATTTTTTAATTTGCATGGATTTCACTGAATACACTCTTTAAAAAAAATCAATAAATAAAAACTTTTTTATTTATTAAAAAAAGTATCTTTTACTTCACTTAGCATATAGTAATTTTATTTAAGTGTATATATAATGTAAAATAAAGGAAGTAGTTTTACCTCATATTTTTAACTGTTAATACTGTGTTGGTAAAACCTTTTGTACATTTTGTTTACATAAATATAACCCAAATAAATTCATTTTAAAGCTAAATAACAGTCTACAGCACTGAGACCAGTCAACCAGCCTTAAAATTTTCATCCTTAACGAACATAAACTCAACATAGCGATTGTATTCCCAACTTGAAACGAACGTCTCTCTCATCCTTCATCGGTATGTTCACGTGAGACGTCAATGTGCTGAAAACGTGAGTCGTGATTTGACGTCAAACCCCGCAGATGATAAGTCGAAGATGACCTCATCCCATAATATACCGTATAGTAAATTTAATCAGACTACTATACTGTATTTGAAACAGTATCGCATTAGCGATTATTAGCATAAATGAGATATGGCTATATTTCATGTATTTGCTAAGTCTATGCTAAAAACTCACTCCTGTTACTTTCAGTGGGAGCTTCAATACAATAAAATAATCACAAAAATGAAAAAAAACAAAATTACCTGCCAATATAAATCTCAAGTAATTTAAAAACAAGGAAAAACAGCCCAATGCCAGAAGGAGTGGCATAAGGCTGAGCTAACGTGTTTGTAACTTTGGTACGTGCTCATCCTGCTCGCGTTGAACACAGCGGCTCTGTAAATATGGCTGCTCCCCAGAGACCACTTGAGACTTGACAGATAATAAGTAGATGGGCTCCTGTGATGTGAAACAAGAAAGCTAAATCTGCCAAGGCCTTGAAGAGCTAAGAGGCGGGATGAGGCAGTTGAATGACGATGGGATGCAAAAGCACAGGAGCCCCTTTCCACTCTCTCGTGGCTGCCCTGCCGTGTCACCCAAATTAAGATTTATCAATCACGGTGTGACACTTTAATCTATAGGTTAGCTTTTCTCAGCCCTGCCTGTTATATTACAATTAATGGAGCTAAGGTAGTGTTTAGAAGAGGCGAGCAGGCGGGGCGGGAGTTTTTTTTCCAACGCTAAGCTATGTTGAGCTATTGCTAACCTCAGAGCTACAGAGGCTTTGACAGTATTAACCCGGAATCAAGTGGGAGAGATGCGAGCCTTTAAGACAGAGTGTCTGACACTTCGGTCACTTCTCTGATAGACGGACTTGGCACTGTTTGGGTTTCCAGAAATGCCAAAGTTGAACACGATCTATTCCATCAGGTTGATTTGTTGAATGGGAAATGGATTTACCGTAATTTCTGGACTATTATTTACATTATTGGATACAGTAAGCCTCAACCACTAAATTTCAAAAAATAAATAAATATATAAATATATATATTTTTTATTTTGTACATATATAGTCCACACTGGATTATAAGGGTTAAAACCAAACAAGGTGAAGCGGCATTTAACTGTTATGCTGCATGCAAATAAGCGAAATCAGGCCCAAGTTGATCGTTTTTTTTTAAATCAGTTTCACTCTTTGGTCTTATAATTTCAAAAAGCTACTTTTTTATTATTTTATTTGCTTTAAAATGTTTAATAAATCTGTGTGGTAAATTTACTTAAATGTCAATTTGCTATTAGTTATTTGAATAAGATACTTTTGTTCTCTTTGCTTTGCAAATGTCTTCAGTTGTTGCATTAACGCTTTTAGACAAAACACTGTTACACATAAATCATTACCATAACATTGACAATGAAGGCATACAGTGAAATTAAAAAGTCAACACACCCCTATTGAAATCTTTTTGCGATAGAATAAAAGAAAACACACACAAAAAATAGACAAGATAAATCATTTCAAAACTTTTTCCCACCATTAACACAAGTCACGATTACAAAAAAATCAACAGCGAAAGTTAGGTGACTGAAATTATGTGATTGCGTAAATCTGCACACCCTCATATATTATAACCGGGATTATTTATTCCAATTTAAATCAGAACACACCTGTCGCCAAAAAAAGTTCAGATATTCTAGTAGGCTTTTCCTGCCATTTCTTTTCTTCTTCTTTTTTCTCTGACTATTTGGAAATGTTCATAAAAAGCATCGAAGCCACCACCACCGCCACCACCATGCTTCACTGAACATTTTACATTTTCTTCTGATAGAAACAATATGTCATGAAAAGCCCGCTAGAACAGCCGAACTTTATTTATTATTATGATTTGGTTGATCAAAGGCACCTTAAATGATGTCAGGTGTTCCCAGAGTTATTGGTAAATTCGGCACACAGCTGCATTTCTCAGCTATAAGGGGGTGTGCACACTTGTGCAACCACATTATTTGAGTTATAGGTCATATTAATTCATCTTGGTCTCCGTGCTTTTCTCCCCCCCCCCAAAAAAAAAACCCACACACAAACAGATGGACCTCAAATGCTTGGAATGCAAACGTCTCCAGCTTTAATGTGGTCGAGCGTTGTTTATTTTCAAGCTGATTGGCGAGAAGACATGGCGGAGCAGTTGCGCGGATGCCAGGGTGCAAATGAACTAGCAGTCATCGGAGAAATCATTAGCGCTGTAAAAGATGCACGCGTCCAGGCAAACAGGACACTTTTGGGAGACGTCCATTTATTACAAACATTGCACAACTGATGTCTGGTTTGCATTTCAGAGCCAAGTGCTTATTTCAGATATGCTCGTCATAAAAAGCAAAAATGTCAGCTTGTTCACAGCAGTCAATGCACAGATAGGGAAATTTAATCGTGGGAAAGTATTCCCACATGTTATTCGGATTCTTTATTGTGGGAATGCAACTTATGTTGTTTCTGACCTTTATTATTAATATACTTATTATTGTTAACCCCCACTTGGAGGTTGCAGTTCAAGTGTTCTTTTCATTCATTTATCTTTCAACTACAATTAATACTTTTGTAATTTTCTTTCAATTTCCTTCATAAGCATTCCCACGTATTTTCTGCAGAAATTGCACTTAAATGATATACAATAATTGTGTAAAAAAAAAAAAAAGTCTCGTTTCATAAACTTGATTCTTATCCATTATAAATGTCAAGCTAATAAATATTTGATGTAACTTTATGTCTGACTAATGTCGCCGCAAAAGACGTACTCGCATGCCTCGCTCCCGCTCGTCGATGCCATTTGTCCACCATTTTGTTGTCTTAAATAATTGGTTTTGAGGTCTTCCGCGTAGCACGCGTGCCTGCTTTGGTGTCGTCGTTGCTGACAGCGGTAATTAAATGTGTAACATCGATTGCGTTGAAACAAATCAATGCGCCGTGCACGTGTAAGCACTTCGATCAATACGTATCGTGTTCCGCACATCATTACACGGTCACATGATCACTCTCCGCCCACAGGTGGCGCACAAAGAAATTCTTTAATTGGGGGAAGTGCCTCGGTTCAAACCACCGCTTGGATCACATTTTAGCACTCTAGTAAATAAATCTTAGCATTTAAATATTATTTATAAATAATTTTAAAAAAGCATTTTTAAGCCACTTTCTGCAAATTTGACAGTCATTTTTCGGTTATAATTGTCTTTTGCATTTATCCTTTCCAAGGCATCACACAACAATATAAATGTTTCTGCCCAAACTGTCATGAGGCAATAAAGGAGTCCACTCCAGATGTTCCCGGAATCTCAAGCCGAGGGTTGAGCGGCGGTGGGAATTTGGGACAACGTTAATTATGCCTGACTTAGAAGAAGAAAGCGTCACAATTACAAGGTGCGGAATTCGACAGTGTGGCCTCCACGTGTCGTATTTACAAACTGGCCCACTTTTTCTCTTTAATGGAACTTTCCTCCTCAGGGGATTAGATTTTTTGCAGCGTTGGCAAAAAGTGTAATTAACCGTGTGGGATGGGACATTCAAATATCTTCACATTCACCTGCTAAAGCCCGGTTGGGATGTTGGGCTGTTTGCGTTTTCAGGGCGAGTTCGGGTAATAATCCTTTTTCCCGTTGGAACAAGCACAATAGAAAATGGATAGACGGACGGAATTGGACTAAAATTTAAACTCCAACTTTAAATCAGGTTAAATGTTGAGAATGGCATTTGAGGTGTTATACGTTCTGTTTGCCTCGCTGAACACTTTTTTTCTTTCACAGAGACCAATTGCGTTAAAATGAGGGTTTTAATCTCGGGTTCGAGTTTCAAAATAGGGTTTTAAAGTAGGGTTAGGGTTTTGAAGTAGTATTTTAAACTAAGGTTAGGGTTAAAAAGTAGGATTAGGGTTTAGGCATTTGGGTTTTATTTTAAGATTAGGTTTCAAACTCGGGTTAGGTTTTAAAATGAATGTTTCAAACTTTGGTTCCTGTATCAAAGTAGGGTTTTAAAATGGGGTTAGGATTTCAAAGAAGAGTTTCAAACATGGTTTAGCTTTTAAAAAATTGGTTTCAAACTTGTTTCATATCAGGTTTTAAATTTGGGTTAGGGTTTCAAAGTAGATTCGGGGTTTCAAATTAGGGTTTAAAACTAAGGTTGGGGTTTCGCAATAGGGTTTTAACTCTTTGACTGCCAAAAACGTTAAATAACGTTTAGTAAAATCCTATGGAGGAGTGCCAAAGACGTTAAAAGACGTTTGTTTCAAAACAGAGGTGAAACTAACCATTTTCTATTGTTGATTACTGAAAAACGGAATAAGGTAGAAACTAACCTTTTTTTCTGATGAAAGATGAGAGTCCAATCTTTCATTTGGTAGTATGTGTGTTTCCATAGTCCAAACACATAATTTTCTATGGACCTTGAAAGATCAGTCAAAATGCTTAAAATCGGCTGGCACCCACGGCATCCCTTTTCTGAAAACGTCTGGCAGTCAAAGAGTTAAACTGGGGTTAGTGGGTTCTCAAAATTTGGATTTTATACTCACGTTTTGGTTTCAAAGTACTGTTTAAAATAGTGTTGGGGTTTCAAAGTAGAGTATCAAACTTGGGTCCGGGTTTCAAATTTTGGCTAGTGTTTCAATTTAGGGTTTTAAACTAAGATTAGCGTTTTTAAGTAGGGTTTTAAACTAGGGTTGGGGATTTGTTAACTAGGGTTTGGGTTTTTAAATGAGGGTTTCCAACTCAGGTTTAGTGTTTCAAACTGCTAGGATGGTGTGTAATCCATAAAAAAAAGCCCGGGAAATAATTTCCACTAGTGTGATTCTCCTCCTTTGTATGGCTCGGTAATTCTCTCTCACTACAGAGCTGAGGAAAAACGCTACCGTCGGCCTTGCGCTGGGGTCACAGCCATTGCATTGCAAACAAATGTGCCGGTTGTCCACGATAATTTATGGGATGTAATTACATGCGAAATGCTCTTTAATTGACTTTGGGTTTGAGTGATTTGAGCACATCATGTTTTTATTGTCGAGTCGTTGTCTCGAGTCATAGCCTGCGGATTAGTTGCGAAACATTTCAATACAGATGTGGGCTCGGGACTCGTTCGATCTGCTCTTGCCTGTGGGAAAATGACCTTTTGACCCGTATGTACCTTTCAGCATTAACGGATATGCAAATTACCCATGCCATAACTTGAACTTTGCACTGATAACAATCCATATGGTCCCCTTTCCCTTTTTGGTTCTGAGGTGGACTCGTCAGACCACAGCACAGGCATTCAATGTTGGATTTGAGAAATGTTGTTCGGACTGCTAAGCCTTTTGGGTTCTGAGCTCCTTTTATACCCAACGTGACACTCGCCTGGCACTTCTCATCTCGTCTTTGTAGTCTACTGAATTGAACATACTGTAGGTTGAGAAGGATTTGCAAATCCTCGTATCGGGTAGAGATTTGTACACGCACCGTGGCAGCTCCTTAAATAGGCCAAGATGCACCTTTTGACTCAAAGATATTCAATCGTCTTTTTTACTGCTTTCTTTAGCGGGACTTTGCGTTTTAACGCTTGACATCACATTGCTCCAATATACGTGATTTATATCTCGAAGTCATCAGCGCCAATCACATGGAAGGATCCGCCTTGATGGGAGGAAAAAGAGCTGTGTCACATGTAGGCAAAATGTGAATCTTAAGTGCCTGCCGCAGTCGAGTTGAAGAGGGATGACAGGCCGCTGCATTGACACATGAGTCTGTGTCTCATCCTTAAACCAATTTCCTTCAACAATACTCAGGGGAGTGCTCCGATTTGCACCGTTTCCTTTCTCGGAGAAAGTGTTTATCCTGTTTTCACAATTAGATCTCGCTCCCAGTCGCGGCATTAATCAAATAGTCTGACGCGCGCTCGGCATCGGAGAGATTGGGGTACGTGTCCGACACGTCTTTCTTAGTGGTAACGGACTGTTATGACAGCGTTTGGGAAAAGGAGCCCAAGTGAAGGTTATTTTGATACATGGCGTGCGTGCGTGTGACCTACGTAGTCAAAGGATAAAATATTGCTCATATCTATCTCGGTATAACATTTTGCTTTGGTTTGTGCTGTGTGATTAAATATTATGAAAATGTGCCCTGACATCGCTCCACAGATGCATTATGGGAAAACCCCTTTCACATAAAGGGCATTTAATAATATTTTACCTGGGGGAGGGGGGGGGGGGGTCTGTTGTATTAACTCATTCACTGCCATTGACGGCTAAAAACGTCAAAAATACATTTGAACTATTTCTATTAGTTTCCCCCCCACTTTTGTTAACAAGAGTATGAAAAGCTAGAATTTGTTTTATTGTACATTTAGAACAGATATAAAATGAGTGATTACTCGTGAGTTACGATTCAAATTTTAATCACCTGACGCCCCAAATTTTTAATAATCTTTTCTTTTTTATTTGATTTTTTAATTCATTCACTGCCATTGACGGCTATAAACGTCGAAAATTAATTTTAATTAATTTCTATTAGTTTTAAAAATTTTCCACTTTTGTTAACAAGAGTATGAAAAGCTAGAATTATTTTTCATTGTACATTTAGAACAGATATAAAATTTGCGATTAATCGTGAGTTAACTAGTGAAGTCATACGATTAATAAAAAAAATTGAATTGCCTGTCACTCCTAATTTTTTATTTCATTTTTAAAAATGGATAGCAAATGCGGGGTATAACAAATATCATACATCACTTACTCTATGTACAATTTTTTGATTTGTGTGAGTATGTAACATATCGTCGCTGCCATGTGAAAAACACTTCCCCCCCATTTTTTTTTATTTTGATGTTTGGGGATGTCTGCATTCAGTTTCATTTCCACTCATTTCCATTTTTTCCCCCTTTTTTTATTTTTATTTTTGACATTTTTGGAATGTCTGCATTCTGCTACATTTCCACTTATTTCCATTTTTTCCCCAATTTTTTTTTATTTTTTACGTTTTTGGGATGTCTGCATTCAGTTTCATTCCAAAAACGGAGAAAAAAAGGACGTGTTTTTCACATAGCAGCGACAATATATCGACACCCTTCTTAAAATAATCACCTAAGTCATTTTTTCAGATTTGTCAGGAAACACCAAAAACTGTAACCATTTACATCATGAGGAGATGATTTAGGCAAAAAAAAAATAATAATAATTTGGCAATTATTTTAAGAGGATGACGATATGTAGCATAATTTATACATTGCCAAAAATGTTTACTCCACATTGGCAGTTCCAGGCTTCCACACATAATAAATAATAAAATTAAATAAAAATTAAATTAAATAAATGCATACCGGACAAAATTAAACCTGCTCTACGTTCAACAACATTTTTGTGCAATATTATAAGATGAAAAGGGAGAAAAAAAAAGTCAACATGAAAGCGTGGATTATTTACTAAATGTTTACACTGTATACAGTAATAATAATGATAATATGCCAGTGTGTATTTAACCCATGTTGAAAACCTGTGACATTTTTACAATTAAATTCAACCCCTACAACTTGCTGGCTAATTAGCCTCGCTGCATTGCCGAATAACCTTCTGTTATACATAAAGTCAGTGTATGATCATTTAAAATAATTGCTCATGGTACGAACTGTACTCTGGAAAAGTGGCCACATGGTGACCTAGTGATTAGTGTCATGAAAATTCAAATATTTACTATATTAGCATTAGCATTCTTTTCATCGCATTGACCAGTATTTTCATTTCATGATGTTTGAACAGAAGTTTGCTCCAACCTGAAGGTTCAGAGGTCACATAAACATATACAATAAGGCCACATACACGGCTGGCTGGTACTTTTGCAAAGTGAAAGTTTCTTTTTCAAATTGATTCAGTTGAACCACAATTCCAAAGCAATATCTGGTTTTCATTAGTTAATTTTCATTCCTTTCTTTTATTCTTCTTATTTTTCACATTTTACTGTTTAAATTGTTTCCTTTGGGTTTTTAACAACACATTTAATGTACTATTAAAAGGGAAAACTATATTCTTTCATTGGTTTGTTTCTCTTCATGTTTTTTTCTTATCAGGGATGGAACAACTTCTGCAGCAAAGCACACTGCTTTTTTTTATTATTCACTTATCATTGTTCAGTTTTACTCCCAAATTTGTCCGCTGTGAAAATTTCTTCTCGTCTGACTGTTGGAAATGTTCATTGTGTAATTTGAGAGTTTTGAGTGACTTCTCTCTGTAAGCTTCCATTTTGCTGTGTCAGCTAAATGATCTCACAGCAAGTATTGCACATTATGTATTTCAACATTGTACTGTAGATTTATATATTCACAATTTTTATTTCCTTTCACACGGTCAATTATTTGACTCCTCTGATTGTCTAATACCGTGAAATTAGTATCAATCCGCTTTTTAGTGCGCCGGAAGTGGCGTTGAATCGGTTTCAAACAAGAGCGCTAACAGGAAGCGCTGCGCTAGCTGGCGAAATGTTGCTAACTTAACAGTGTTTGATATTTTTATTTTCTTTCACACAGTCAATTTGACTCCTCTGTCCTCTTATGTGGCAATCGCCAAATTAGCATCAAACCGCTAAGTAGTGCACCGGAAGTGGCGTGAATCGGTTTCAAACGAGAGCGCTAACAGGAAGTGCCGCGCTAGCTTAACAGTGTTTGATAAATCTGTCTTTGTTAAGTTTAAAGTGTCTTATCCTATGTTATGTACATTTGGGTATGAGTCCGTTTTTTTTGTCTAATTGTCCATTTCAAGTATTGGTTTTCATCATACCAAATAAACACTAACATTCAAACTGAACACATTTACACTCACGTGTGGAGTCTCCAGTTGAAAATCATGATGTGCAGACTCCATTTTAGATCTGACAGTCAAATTCAAACTCCAAACTTCTATCAACTC
Source organism: Vanacampus margaritifer (assembly GCF_051991255.1). NCBI lineage: Eukaryota > Metazoa > Chordata > Actinopteri > Syngnathiformes > Syngnathidae > Vanacampus > Vanacampus margaritifer. The sequence goes on along the minus strand of NC_135441.1, from coordinate 20,495,674 downwards.
GATCATCGTCTCAACTCCCGATTTTGCCGTTGTCTGTCTTATTGAGGCTGGTCATATACTTCCATCTCACACACACACACACACACACACACACACACACACACACACACACACACACACACACACACAGTCAGTCTCCTTCAAAAAGACTGGTGGACTTTTGCGAATGGGGTCAAGTAAGAGATAAGGGCTTTGTCTTGCACTCAGCTAAGAGAGAACAAGGACAGTCGCAAGGTTTATTGCTTGTTTCTTTCTAAATGGCCGATTCACTTGCGCCCATCTGCGTGCTGGTGGGCGGCTTGCTCTTCAAATGAGGTACGCCGCATTCCATGCAATGCGGACCATATGCTTTAGATTGCTGGAGGAGCGACCAACATTTGGTAATAACATGGCTCGTGGGAATGCGATTAAAATATAATTACGCAGATATGGATGCATATAAAAGCATATGTTAAATAAACCAGGCTCCATCGCTGTGGAGGAATAAGAGATGTGCAGTGTATGTGTAGTTTGGGCAGTAGATTTGGGCTTTTCTTTTTTGTTTTCAAATCATTCATTGCCATTAACGGCTATAGATATCAAAAAATCATGTCAATTTCAATTAGTTCAGCATTTTTTCCCAATTTTGTTAACAAGAGTATGGAAACCTAAAAAAAAAAAAAATTGTACATTTAGAACAGATACATAAAATTTGTGTGAGTTAACTAGTGAAATAATGCGATTAATTACGAAAAAAATGACACCCCAAATTTTTGATAATATTTTCTTTTTTAAAAAAGAAAAGAAAAGATTATTAAAAATTTGTGGCGTCAGGCGATTACATTTTTTAATCAGAATTAATCGCATGACTTCACTAGTTAACTCTTGATTAAGCACAAATTTTATATCTGTTCTAAATGTACAATAAAAAAATGTCTAGGTTTTCATACTCTTAACAAAAGTGGGAAAAAATGTTAAACTAATAGAAATAGCTCAAATGAATTTTTGACGTCAATAGCCGTCAATGGCAGTGAATGAGTTAAAATCATTTTTTGACAACGTTAAATTATTGGTTATTCATTCACTACACTAGCTTCATCTGACTTAAAAGCAGGAAAGTGATTCGGAAGCATGGAACTGCCAATGTGGAGTCAACTTTTTTTTTGAATGGCAAATACATTTAAATGTACATATTTAAATATACGCATTTGCAAGTACGTCCGATATATTTGCAAGAACATTTGAGCGTATTTCAAATACGGTTAAACGTATTTGCTAATATGTTTAAACCTATTTGTAAATACGTGTATATTATTATATCAACTTTACTTATATGATTGATTTAGCCATTTTCAGCAGTAAATAACGACTTTCATCACATTAATGAGAGACAAAATATTAACTTTTTACTGCTGAAAATGGCTAAATTAGTAAGGTTTCCTTTTAAATATACTTGCAAGTACGTTCGGAAATACTTGCCAATATGTTTGAACGTATTTGCCAGAAAAAAAAAAGTTTAATTGACAGTGGCTGATCCACACTTTCCGTATGCCTTTTTAAAAAACGATTATTTTCCCGGATAAATTCCTGAAATCCGTCGATGCTGTCAAATGTTTGTCACTTGACGACAGCGTCCGTCGTGAAGGACATTTGGGGACGTTTTAAGAATGACTCAGTGTTGTAAAGGGCACACTCGAATTTCTTCAGCGCAGCGCCTTCGTCACGTCTCTGCTGCCTCTGATGTCATTCTGTCATTGTTGCATTGCAGAGATCTGTGTCATTTTTTACATTTATTTTTTATTTTTTTTTACGTCTGTCACTTTTGAAATTGCTTCTGTCGTATATGTTGTGACATACGGTTTGATAGGCTAGCGCTGACACCAGTGACCGTGTGCTGCGTGGGCACAGGTAAGAGCCGGCGAAGTCAACTGAGCTTGAAATGCTCCGAGTAAATAAATCAGCAGCCCGTTGTAATCAGCCGCTACCTTCATTAACAATTATGTTGAATTATTTCTGTTATGACTGCCCATTGTGAACACAGGTCAACGGAACAGATTCTTCCCAGTGACTGATTACAATCAACATGCACAATGAGAGTTTAATTGGGCAAGAGAGAGCATGCTATGTGAAGGTCCACTGGAATTTTGCATTTGTTTCCTTTTTTATATCCGAAAAAGGTAATGGTAACATTTTATCGCATTTTTGCCACATTGTTGCTTCAACTCAATCGTGCTGCTCCTTTTAATATGTGCACCTGGACATGATGATTACATGGAGACGTCTCAGTTTATTAGTAAGCCACAGTAATATTCGTCATTCTACGCAGAGGATAAAGAAGTATTTATCGAGATGTTTTGAGCTCAAATATCCATTGTTTAAGGGTTATTAGGAGTGTAACAATATCCAAACGTCATCATACGGTATTATCATGGTATGAACTTCACGATACGATAATTATCACAATATTGCGGGGAGGTTAGTGAAATAAAAAAATGCTCGCGATACTGTATAAAAACTCACACTAAAAAATTACGGAAGAGGATAAGGGCTAGTGATAATTCTGCCTTTAATCTCAGAATTCTGACTTTATTCTCACTTAAAGTCAGAATTCTGAGATTAAAGGCAAAATTCTGACTTTATTCTCATAATTCAGATTTTAAGAGAGAATAAAGTCAGAAAGTCCAGAATTCTGAACATAAAGTCACAATTCTGCTTTTAATCTCAGAATTCTGATTTAAAGTGAGAATAAAGTCAGAAAATCTGAATTATGTTATTAAAGTGAGAATTTTGAGATTAAAGTAAGAATTCTCACTTTAAAATCAGAATTCTGAGATTTAAGTCAGAATTCTGACTTTAAAGTGAGAATCCTGCCATTTTTTTTCTTTACTGGCCCTAATCCTCTTCTGTAAAAAAACTAAACAAAAAAAACTCATATAAAAAAAAAAAGCACAATATTGTGATGTCTGGTAATTAACGTGGGTCTTAAACGTGGCCAAAACATGCCCAATTAAACTGCAGTAATAAACTAACCACCAGGTGCTTGAACTAAATAAACAGAAAAACAACAGCTAGTTTTAACTGATGTGCTGCTATTAATACCGTTGCTTGACGATGACGATATCGTGGCAATTTAATATCACAATATCGTCGTTATTGTGACATCCCTAATAACAATGTGACACTGATGCTAATCATTAGCCTGTCTACGATGCTTTGCATTGCTTGTTACTTTTGGTTTGTGGTCTTCATTTTTATTTTATTTTTTTTATAGCTTTCTAATACTCTAAACTCACCATATTCAGGAGCTTTTTTTGGAAAATGTACATTTGTTCGGGACCCTTGATTTTTGTTTCCTTTAATACTGCCCTCAAAGGTAGTTTCATTTTGGAACAGGAATTTTCCTAGGCCAAAAAGCTTCAAAAAGACAGCAGACTTTTTAATGTCAACGTGACCTTCAAACCCTTTGCGGCCAGATGGGCAAAGTTAAATTGCAAAGAAAATGTGACTTTTACATTCGGGTGGAGCAAGACAGCAAAGTCTGAATATTAACTTTCTTCAGATTCTGAACGCGGCATGAAATCCTCCTTGCAGCGCTCTTCTCGACTTTCATGTGATCCTGACAGGTGTGTGGGTGCGAGGACACGTTAATATTTAATTTGACTCTACTGTATATTCATCATCTAGTTCAAAAGTAACCTACCTCTTAGAGGATTGAACGAACTGGGCTGACCATGCGCCTGATGAAATAAGAGTGCGGGACAACCCAAAAATGAGATTTGAGTCCCAAGGGTGTCTTGCTGTTTTTTTTTTTTTTGTCTTGATTGCTCAATGTTCCTCGAAGGGCTCTGCAATACAGACGCCACTTCAATGTGAACATAGAGGCAGGGATTTGCTATTACATTCATCTGAAGGCTGAACGAATATGTCATCTGAATATGACACGATCCTGTTTTTTTGGGGTTTTTTTTCTCCCTCCAGGAGATGGATTCTGTCTCACAGAAAATAGGCTTAGGATGAAATTGCACATTACAACATGATTCAGCCTCATTAAATCCACGTCACACTGGTTCAAATGTTGCCGAGACGGCTCAAGTACATGCAATGGGATGCATTCAAGATACGAGACGTATGAATGTCTAACACGAGTGCATAAAAAAAGAGTGGAAGGAAATACAGTATTAGTACAAGCTAATGAATTCGTTTCCAAAGAAACCGCTTCGAGATGAACACATATCACATATTATGACGCATGAGAGTGAATGTAAGCTTTGTTTGAAGGCTGTAATTTAATATTCTTTATCGTGTCATTCTAAGCCCCTGCCACCCACAACCGGCACATCAGCAGAGTGCTGACAACGCAATTCACTCGCACTGCTTTTAGAATCGCATGCGTCAAGCCTCAAACCCTCAAACATCTGTGTAGGGTGGGGGGGGGGGGGGGGGCGGCAATTTTGTTGCACGAGATAGACAAGGGAGCAGAGATGAACATGCTGTTGACAGCGGCAGCAATGATCCACCTCAGTCAGTGAACACATGTTCCTACATACCTGCAAAAATACTTTTTTGTAAACAAGGCGAAAAATGTTTGTCGAATGACCGGATAGTAGGAGTAACAGGGAAAAAATTTACACATACATACAGTGATACCTCGGAGTTTGAACATAATTCGTTTTTGCGAAGTGGTCAAAGTCCAAATTGTTCAATCCCAAAAACATTTTTTCCCCATAGGAAATAATGTAAATGCAATTAATACGTTCCCAAGCTCCAAAAAAAGAAAATTCCCATTTTAATTTCTATTTATGTTTTTTTACATTTACACCCTGTACAGTATTAAAACAATAAAAAATATTTTTGTTGTTGTGGTGTGATGACATCAGTGGATGATAAATGCTATGTTAATGCTAGCTTTAGTTCAGTGCTGAATTGGTGTATTTTACATTAAGTGCGTTGTTTAACGTCAGGCATGTTGTTGAACATCTAAGGGGGGTCCTGTTGCCAGTATTTACAGAAGTAGTCACGGTAGTTACAACAGCGCGATAATCTCCTTCCTAATTCCACTGTGGTTCGTAGCACTGTATGTTTTTCTTTGCTGCCACTGGCACTGTTGTCTTTCTTTGGACCCATGGCGTGGAAAAATCGAAATTCACTCGCGAACTACGAAAATGAGTTCAAACTCCGAGGCATTTTTTACTCAGATTTTTGGGTTGAAGTCCGATTTGTTCCGAGGTTCCACTGTATTTAAAAACATTTTGATACATTATGTCAATACGGTCTATACACAAGTCTTTACATACAGTAGCTATTCCTTCCTGGTCATCCACATGGAATTAATTGAGTATGACAATGGTGTGTGTCCATGAGAAGCGCTGGCTCACAGACACTTTGCGTGTACTGCAGTAGACAAAGTCAAAACTGGGATTTTTTTTTGTATTAGGAGATTAGTTTTAGGGCATAGACACAAATAGCTCAAATTACCTAAAAGCAACAACCAAGAGCTCGATATATTTCAAAAACAGACCAGCGGTCAATTCAAATGCTCCTCTTGTGTGCAATCCGACCTTAGCACCATTGTGCCTATGGCTATTTCATTGCTAACAGTTATGCGGAGTCCAGAGCCTCAGCCCTGGTGACCTAGAACTGCCTGAGTCCTGCTCATTTGCAGCCCGACTCGTGCGGAATGACAGCAATTCATTTTTCTGCCGATAGCTTTTAATGGAAGTTCCTGAAACTTTCATGAAATGCTGTGTGTGATTGTACAGTAGAGCTGTGCGATACTTGAGATTTTGGTATCGATCGATACCAAGTAAATGCTGGTGCACAAGTACTTTTAGGTTAATAAAATATTGTATTATTTTACATTATTTGCCCTATTAAATTTTTTTATTTTTTATTTTTTTTTTAAATTGTTGCAAATTAGACTTTTTTTGTTAGGTTCCTAAACATGCAATATCCTTTACGGAAAAATACCTGGGCTGTTATTTAAATTTGCAATGTAGTAATAATCTTCACTGTAAAAATAATTATTTGTTAGCGCTAGTGCCGCCCACCGCTGTCATTGGCAGGCTGGCACATGTGGGTGTGCTACAAAAGGATTGCGCAAGGGACCCGAGAGAAACCAAAATAAATATAAAATTAAAATTTGGATCGATCTGCACAGACCTATTGTAGCCGCGTTTAGATGTACATCTGCTGTTTCGTCTAAGGTGTTGCTTGCAAAGCAGCTTGTGCTAAAAATAACAACAAAAAAAATATATATTTTTTAATTTCACTAAGGTTGGACATAAGTTGAATTGTGTGGATATAAGTTCTCATAATTTAACAACAACAAAATTCGCCTAGGCTAAAGGGTTAGTAATCGCAATTAGCATTAGCGTGCTAGCGATTACCACTTCAGGTAAACAAACACTAACTACCATTTAGTTCACACATACATCATTATATTTACCTTACACATGTAATAATATCTTAAAAGTCACTTAGAGACGGTGCTTCAACATTATTCCATGAGTAAACGAGGGTAGAGCTAGCTGTTAGCTACATGAGGTCAATAACTTCCTGTTCCTGTCTTCTTCTGGGAACGTTTAGTGCATGACTGCCCTCTACTGGTTAAGATGTAGCTTTTCACAATAGAACAGAATAAGCCTTAATGAGTCCACAAAGGGGAAATTATGGTTTTACAACAGTAAAGTGGGCAGCAGCGGCGCAAAAGAAAAATACCATAAAGTTTGGATTAACATCCACAACCTTTCATCCAGCTTGAACCCTTTTAGCATACCAATCCCAGGAGCGTCACAATCTCATCTATTCTTCGCTTTAACTCGCCAAAATAGTCTATAATACTGTTCATGATTTTTTTTCAGTGAGTTCCACGTTGAAGTGTTAATTGTTTAGCATAGATATTCACATCATCCCAAATATGTCATATTATTTTTGCCGCAGCGCTATTTCCACTCCTACGTTGTTTTGTTGCCGTTTCCACTTGTTTGTTTTCCGACATGAAGGCAGTCGGTTTTTGTTTTGTCTGGTATTGCAGGGTGGCAAAACATGCAGTGTTATGTTTAGCAGAAAGCAGTTCCATACATGCATACATAACAGTTCTCCAACTGAGAGGAAAAGCGTTCTTGCTTCACGCTGTTTGTTTGCCGACATAACATCACTGCCATTATCGTTGCTTTAGCATAAATATGGCAATAACATAGAAAAAGAACATCCAATAGTACTTGCAGGCACTCACTTTTTATATTTATATTAATTTAAAATAAATATAATAATAATAATTTAAAAAAATGTACTTTTAATTTTAAAAAGTAATTACAAATATTAGTAATAATTACAAATATTAGATGAAAAATACACACATAATAGAAGTATGTAAATACAAAAACAAGACAAATAATTCAAAACTATTCTATCAAAATATTACACAAAAATATGAATCAGTCAAAAATAAAAATATGCAAAAAAAAACACAAGTATGAGAAACAAAATCAGGCAAAAACATGCAATATTATATGCTATAAAAATATTGGCAAAAATATTACACAAAATATTCACTGAAAATAAACACAGTTAAAAAAAAAAAGACTAAAAATAAATTCTTTCACAAAACTCCTAAATATTGAATAATGTTTTCTTCGTCAGCAAAAAAGTTCCTCCTTTTTTTTTTTTCCGGCAAGGGCCGGGGGTCGTTTGGATAGTATCCATTTCTTTCGCCGACCCGGAAGTAGACAAAAGGAGGAATTGCGGGATATATCGCGTTGTTAACTACCCATATTTTGAACAACGCATATTTAACGCTCGGTTAGTTAACGGCGGGTTAAGAATTTAACGGGTTAAACTGCGGTGGTGTTAAAATAACCGAGAATTGAACAGTGGAGTTTATTTCAGTTTGTTGACTGGATACCTCTTTTTGAGATCAATCAAGTCCACCTGTGCCAGGCTATGTATACTAATGATCTGTACACAAGCTAGATGGATTTATGGCGCTATACGCGGTATGTCGAGTTGAATGTGAACAAAAGCATCAATGGTAGGCTGCAGCTTTCATTAACTTATTGAAAGGTGGTTCTTTGATGTCTGCTACATCTCAAAGCACAAAAGCGACTGCATCTTTATCGTGACCATCCATTAGACAGGTGTAAAAATCTGAAGCAGAAATAAGAAGCTGCCATTAGACCTCGTTCTGAACGATGGGAACAGCTGCGTATAGAATGTTTTATAGATGGCATCCTTTTATGCTTGTTCACATATGCCACATATGCACTCTGATTGTGCTGCGCCACACCCTCGCGCTCTCTCTAATTATTCAGCACCATAGCGACTGTTGCTTAGCAATCGCTTAACCCCTAAAACTTGAGAAGAAAATAACATTTAACATTCTCTTCCGGATATTCTTTTTATTTATCTTATTCTACTCTATAGCTATGATCGGAATGTAAAAAGGCATATTCACTCACTCAGTCCACTAATCTGAAGTCTTCAGAATATCATACTTGTGGGCAACTGGTTTCGTGGAAACAGTTTTGGGGTCAAAAGGTCGTCCTGAAAACCACAACATCGGTGATTTGACTAGTCTGTCAAATCAACCTCTTCCACCTTGGAATCGGCGGCACAAGACTGATCGCGCTGAGGATCTCTCGCGGTCGTCATTTGGTGTGTGTGCGTGCGCACGTCTGCGTGTGTGTTTGGTTTGATCAAATCCATCACTCAAAGTGATGGATCCCGCTTCCCGTCTCTTTGTTGCCGGCAGTTGGTAGTTCATGTAGATTGCAGGCTGCGGTTGCCACGGTAACTGTCATGTATACTTCCCATTTTTAATCTCTCAATGCTATCAATGGCATTCTTTCCCGGCCTTTTTGGTTGCCAGTCAGTGTGTTGTCCCATAAATCAATTGTTCCAGCTTAACTCATTCACTGCCATTGACGGCTATAGACGTCAAAAATTCTTTTGAACTATTTCTATTAGTTTCTAATTTCACCCCCCCCCCCACACACTTTTGTTAACAAGAGTATGAAAACCTAGAATTTGTTTATTGTACATTTAGAACAGATATAATCGTGAGTTAACTATTAAAGTCATGCGATTAATTACAATTAAAAATTGTAATCGTCTGACACCCCTAATTTTTAATAATCTTTTTTTTTTTTTTATTAGGGGTATCAGGCGATTACAATTTTTTATTGTAATTAATCACATGACTTCACTAGTTAACTCACGATTAATCACAAATTTTATATACAGTAAAAAAAAAATGCTCTAGGTTTTCATACGCTTGTTAACAAAAGTGGAAAAAATGTGAAACTAATAAATAGTTCAAATGAAATTTTGACGTCTATAGCCGTCAATGGCAGTAAATGAGTTCGTTAATATGTGTGAAGAATTAAAGTTAGAAAACAATTTATTTGAGTTTGTGCTTCTCTGAGGAAGTTTTTGCATATGTTGTTTTTTTTCCCGTCTGTTTAGATCACTGTTATGAATCTCAAACATAAGTTTGTCATATGAGCCCAATTAATGGAAAATTCTGCTGATATGGTGGAACAGTCCAATGCTTTGTGACAGGAATAAAAACAATGGATGTTTCAAGAAAATAATTGCACCGTTAAATCACGTGTGTGCAAGATAAAGGCTTATTAGGGAACGTTTCTGTCAGGCAAAAAGAGCAGCTGTTAAAAAGCCACTGATTAAGCAGCAAGCGGGTATTTGAATCCTTCAAAAGTTGACAATTCAGTTCACTGGTCATTTAGGAAGATGAAAAAAAAAACACAACATACATATCGGCAGGTGTCCAAAATTGGTTGCTATCATATATTTTTCCACAAATCAATACTATTTCTCAGTCACCGCGTGGGTCTGCTAGTTTGACAAATTACTGACCAATCTAAAGTGTCGAAAGTGGCTTCATCGGTTTGCCGATGAAATGTTAGTAGCTCAACAAACATGCGTTTTGTTTGTTTTCCTGTAAATTGACATTTTGGAGATGTGAGGTTTGTTGCTGAACTTTGCAATATGCTAAATAACTTGGAATACAGTGTATAATAGATTAGTTAACTGTGGAACTCATTGACCTCACATGGGCATTGATTAAGTGGTGAAATTTCATTGACTGGGCTATAGCTAATGCTAATTCAATATTCATTTTTATTTGATCAATTAAATGTGTTTACTGAAATGGAATTCCAGTAATACAAGTCTGCCAATAATCACTAAACATGAACCGTTTTTTTCCCGAGGTTATTACTAATTACTAGGGTGGCCAGACATATCATTTTGAATGTTGGGTTCCGCATCCCGGCGGATTTCGCCAACCTTATTGTTTTGTTCCAATACTACGCAGGTTCCGCCCTGGGATCCACTTTTTTGTGCCATGTATTATATATTGTACTACTTTACTAACACACAGCAGGAGCTGCGTGGCTCAGGGAATAGATCAGCTGTCTCCCAAGCTGAAGGTCGTGAGTTCATTCCTCAACCCTTGAGTGACTTTTATTTTTTCAAGTTCTTTTTTTTTATTCTCTTCCAAGTGTAAATATTACTCCAAAACTGAGTCCCGCTCTAAATAGTCAAATTTACTCTAAATAATTTACTTAATTTCCAGCAAACTTGTAGTATTCCGGGTTTTTATCTAGAAAATCTGGTCACCCTACTAATGACAATTTTTTCTTTTGTGTGTGTGCATATTTTGGCTACAAATTTAAATACATGTTGATGTTTGTGGAATGTCATTCATGTATTCTCGCACAAAACTCCGAAGTTACTGTACCAAAACTGTCCAACCACATTACTGGATATTCTTATCTGTAGATTGTTGCTTCAACTGTAGTCCAATAAAATGTAAGATTGAATTTTTGGTGTGACTGAAACAAAACTGCTGAACCCTCGGGAGAAAAGGTGCTCAGTGTGAAGCTTCGTCACAGTTTAGTAGGTCACAAGAGATTTTTCCTTTCCTGTCCTCTCTTTCTATCCTGACTGTCTTTTCTTATTTGATTCTGCCTGGTGCAACACGCACACACACAGAAACTTTTCACTTCCTGTCTGGCCTCAGGGTTTGGTGTGAATCATACCATTTTCTCAAGTTGAAGTGGGTTTCAAAGGAACAACGGTGTGACTTCCTTGGCGGTGTGGCCATTTCTGTAATTGGTGATTTATAGATTGCACATTTGATCATGTCCACTTGAAATTTGAATTGTGAGAAACTACAGCTACAATATTCTTTGAAACAAGCTGTTGTTAAATACTAACATTCACTGTAAATCTTGTATCATGTCAGCCATTAGGTATGACATCATCGCTTGATTTAATTATGATGTGTTTTCGATGACTTGTACTGTACAAACAAGAATGAATGGTCGCCAGGTGACATGGCGGAAGAAGGCAGCATTCATTAGTGAATGAGTCCAATTGAAATTTGACTAACCTGTGAGAAACCGCAGCGTAATGTTTGTAAAATAAAGTCATTTGTGGAAATAATCGGTTAATTATAACGAAGCAAGTGCAGCACTTTTAGCATCTGTTGCGACCCCTTGGTCGATGGGGAATACACTTTGAAAAGTAATCTGTTTACAGAGTATTGATTACTACTTTAAAAAGCAAATCTACGGATTACTTGACTTTCTAAGTAATTAAGTTAGATTACATGTTACTTTACCAGTTACATTCAGAAGTGCATCAGACATTAACTAGGATGCATGTCATCAGAAAAAAATGAAAGGTAGACACTAGGGCTGGGTAAAAAAATAAAATAAAATCATAAATGATATCGATTCATGACACCATGAATTGATTATTTTAATATCTCTTTTTCCCATAAACTTAGAAGAAAATAGAATTTTAAAGACCATTTTTTTTGTATTTTAATGATTTCTAAGTATTTTCTTAAATTTATGAAAAACATAACTTATTGTACTTTAAGAAAATTCAGAATCTTTGAAATTTATATTTACAATTATTGAATCAGAATCATGAAAATATTTTCATCTCGCCATTGCTGATGCCAATGTTTGTGTATCACTAAAGTAACTATAACACTAAATCATTAAATCAGTTACTTCCTCCACAAAATGTTATTAATCATATCATATCATCAATCAACCATAATTAATCAATATCGGGTTGAAGTGAACAGAACAGAATCAGAAAAAAATCGAACTGAACTCTTGTAAATCGATTGAGGAAATTAAAATCCATGCCCAGCTCTAGTAGACACAATAACACAACAAGAGCCTGACTAACAAAATGAAATCGTAGCACTCGCTATGCTAACGTAGCATGTTCACTGAGCACATAACGGGTCGCTACAATGCCGCAGTATCTCTTTATTGACGCAATCAACATGATTTTGCACCATCCAAACAACGGTAAACTACTGGATCCCGTTAATAAATGGTGGGAATAAAATGGTTTGATTCAAATAATTGCTCGTTTAAGAGCCAGGTGGGCAGGAACCAATTTAGATACATCCGACTGTTCACGTCTCTGTCTGTTGTGCAATCGCTTGTGTTCGTTTAGTAACAGGTCTCATCTGCGCTTTGGATCCTCTTTCATCTATAAATACTGCAGCCATTTGCACCCCCCACCCCCCCGCCCCAAAACCGCTCGCTTTCGAGCATGCATCGGGGGAGTCAAGCCTGTCTGCAATTGTTGTTCTATTTCCGTGGCAGGTGATTGCATGTTTAACACTGACCTACAGTTGAGGCTCTTTTGGCCTGGTTTCCTCTCATCTAAAAATGTTTTCACACCTGTCTCCTCCTTCACTGCGTTAAAAAAGGGCCGCAACTTAACTCACGGCACTAGTTTTGCACAATGCACTTTTATAGACATATAGGGCACATAACACACTTGGGGGGTGGAAACACCGTCTTAGCCCTCCCTACAACTCCCCTCCAATTTTAATGCACCACACAACTGTTTGTGTGTGTGTTTTGTGTGTGTGTGTGTGTGTGGGGGGGGGGGGGTTGTGGCAGACAAAAAAAAAAAAAAAAAGGGCCGCAACTCGAGATTCACCGCTACTAATAGGAAGACAGGAGTTGGCCCTTCTGCCTTATCTGGCCTGCCTCCTTTCTGACTCGCGCCCTCATTACCGATGCATGGTCGCACATGTTGCCCAGTGTAGTGTAAACGCTTTCAATGGCAATCTGGGAGGGCCGTGAGAGTTGAGGTTTCCATTCTATTACACATTTTTCCCTCTGCTGGTCTCCAGAGACAGTTGGGGGGATTGCCGGGGCTCCCCCGAGGTTAAACACCAAGAACCCCCGGCAGTGGGAACAGATTAAGTACAAGATGGAAAGTCGCCATCTTCGCCTTTTTTTTTTTTTTAAATATGCAGAACGCATGAGACGAATGTTGGGTTGTGTGGGCCACGGGGTAGAACGGATGTTTGGTTAGTCCTATTATGACACATTAGAAAATCTTGGATTTGCATGCATTTAAATAAACAGTGACGATAGATATTGGCACTTCCGTCATTGACGGATGCACACTTTTCAGCGAGTGCTTTCGCATTTTTAGCTTCATAACGCTAAGCTTTGAAAAAATGCACAGACTGACTGTACTGACGTAAAACGGATTCAGTCCATGTATTTATTTGAAGAGTGGGGCAGGAAAATAACTCAAACTCAAAAAAGTGTAAATATGTTTTTTAATACTTTGTCCTTCACTCCCAAAAAGGTATTTATACGTTTTTTTATGTTCTTTGGTAATCCGTTACATAAATGATATGGTAAGCCTTAAGACTAAAATCATTGTTTACTTTTTCACACGACGTTCATCATACATTAATAAGGGCTGCGCGATTATTAACTCATTCAAACCCAAAACATATAAATACGGTTTTTAATATGTTTTTTAATACTTTGTCCTGCACTCCCAAAAACGTATTTATAAATTTTTTTATGTTTTTTTTTTTTTAATGCTAGAACATACAGAAGGCTTTGATGCAGTTTCTGACATGAACAGGTGGTTTAAAGAAATTGTAGTTATTACAAAAAACGGCCAGCAGGTGGCGGCAGAGTATAAGAGATCAGCCAGGGCCATGTGGCAACAAGCTCTTTTTGACAGTGTTTTCAACAGGAATGTGAATACGCAGCTATATTCTCATGCTAATTTCTGCGAAACAGATACAAATATACTTTTTTTTCCTGATGAAAGAAGAGACTCTTATCTTTCTTTTGGTAGTTTCCATGTTTTTATATACACAATATTCTGTGCAAGATCAGTCAAAATCCAGTAAACAGCGGGAATGAAGGGAAAATGGCACATTTCAAAAAAATGATCATTTAAAAAAAAAAAAACTCTTTTACACTGCTGGTCGAAAACTGGCAATTGTCTGCCTTTTCTCCTCGTCACAAAGGCACCCGCGTGGAATGGCGGCGACAAAGGCAATTTTCTGCCGTCAAAAGGTAGTGCCACAGCCACAAAAGCGCCTGTGTGTAAGGGTATTCTGTTACAGGGGTGTGTTTACCACCTGACATTTACTTCTCATATCCTGTTGTGTTCTATTGTTGCATCAATGTATTGTGTGTTTTTTTCCGGATAAAAAAAGCAAATGTGTGTGTTTTTTTTTTCTCGAGTACCACATCCAACATCAGCCAAATCTTGTCGGAGGATGACGGTAAAGCGCAGTTTGACTTGGCCTGCACATTGTGGCATTTTGAAGTGATTTTTATTTATTCCCATGACATGGGAGTCTCTTCGGGGTTAATTCCCTGCTAGTGTACATGTTAAAAAAGACTCATTTGGGCTCCTGGTGAATTGGCGACGCTAGACAGCGCTGACCATTGGACATTTGTCACGCCAGTGTTTGTTTCTTTTGTCTTGAGCTTTATAGCCAGGAAATATTACGGGACTAAATTACTGACTTTAAAAACGGCTAAAGCTACTAATTTCCTTTTAAAAAAAAAATTACAATTCCAGGCTTGCTGTGAATGTAATTTATTGTTTTAATTTTTTTTTTCTTCACTTTTTTTTCTTGATATCCTTTACGAGCTGGCCTTAAAACTCGGGTGGGGTAAAACAATTCATAAATGGTTGACTTGATGGCATGAAGATGACCTCACCTGTGCTGAGTAAGTAGGTAACGACCAATCATGGCTCAGTTTGCTGACCAAACCCAGAAAACAGGTGAGCTACGATTGGCTGTTACCTACTTGAGGTCATCTTCAGTCGACAGCAAATGGAACAAATCGTTTTTAAATGTATTAACTGTACATGAAAAATTATGACGTTACCAAATTCATTCTGGACAAAATGTTAACATTTTAACTGCTGAAAATGGCTCGATGCATCTACGGATGTTCTTACTGCTCATGGAAATTCCTTTAAAAGTTTGACCGCGTGTGGTCATCAAACATAGATTTTTTTTTTTTTTGCGTGTGTGTCGTTTAATATGCGGCTTGAGCAAACGCCGATTGGTCTGTGTGACATGTGAGGTTATGAGGACAAAAAGGCGTCATGCTGCCTCATTTTGCACTGCCCATGTTTTACACCAGCACTGTAATAGCATTTCAATCAGCTATTAACCGGATGTGGGTTTGCATAAAGAACTGACAATTTACATGATTCGACCACAGTCCAGTTAATCACTAGCGGCACAAGCGCTCGGCCATTTTACACCGCAAGCTTTCTAATCTATGCTAAGACATGCCTGACATAAATGAGCAAAAGCGTTTTATTTTTACCCTCAAAACTTTTATTTTGCGACTGAAGTCTTTTGTATTCCTCCTCCGTATGCCGGTCAGTGTGCGCGGGCATATACAAAGCTTCTGTGTGATCCGGGATTGTTAGCTGACCCAGAATTCAGATGGGGCTTCATGCTTCATAGAATCTTTCTGTAATCTACTCCACTGTAGCATTCAAAGAATTGAGCGAGGGAGGACACTACGGCAGGCGTTGATAGATTTCGTAGTTGCTTGCGAGCATTTGTGTCTTTTGCAGTCGGAGGTCCAGCACTTGGCAAAAAAAAAAAAAAGATGCCCTCGATCTGCTGTTAGAGATGTATAGGATAATCCTTGACAGCAACAGATCTTCCAAATGCAATCTTATTTATTTATTTATACATTCGTATTTTCAATTCACATTTCTAACACATCTGGTTTTAAAGTTCCTGATATTATTAACCAATTTAAAGCTTTAAAAATGGCTTTCTTTCTTTTTATGATGTTTGGGGGAGAAAAAAAAAAGTGCCGTTTTTGGGGTCTCCTGAAAAAGGACTATTTTCGAGGAACAAGGTTTTGACCCGACGCCAGCACGATGCATGCACATGACTAAATACTACTACTACTATTAAATAGTGTGCAAATGGTTTGTAAAGTTTGTCAAATGATATTTGGAAATACAGTTTTCCCTCGCTATAACGTGGCTTACCTTTTGCAGCCTCACGGTTTTGTGGATTTTTGGGCCGATTTTTTTTATTGTTTTCCTTTTTAACTCTTTCACTGCCAGACGTTTTCAAAAACGGGTTGTCCTCACTGCCAGCCAATTTAAGCATTTTGAGTGATCTTTCAAGGTCCACAGAAAATGTTGTGTTTGGACTCTCAGCTTTCATCAGAAAAAAAAAGTTTGTTTCTACCTTATTCCGTTCTTCAGTAATCAACAATAGAAAATGGTTACTTTCACCGAAATTCTCTCTTTTGAAACAAAAAACGGAGAAAAAGAGCTTTTTGTGAAACGATGTTATTTCATGCACTCTAGTGAATTGTACACTTCTTTTTGTCCATGAATGATGCCACAAACACCTAAATAGTGCTTTACTTCTGTAAAACGCTTTCACCAACAATGAAAAAGTGTTTTTTGATTGCAAAATACGTTTATTTCCATTCAACAGTGTAACAATTTGACAAAACAATTTGGCAAACTATTTATAAATGTGTGCAACTGTGGTACCGCTTACAATTATGTGGATGTTTCAAATACAGTTTTTCCTTTTGTAACGCTCTCCTGTGTGCAAGGAGACACCAGGACTCGCACAACAGTTTACTTTCACTTTCGCATTGGTCCGTTTTGCGTGCAAACGTTACACTTTCTTGACGGCCTTTTTTTCCGGGGAATAAAAAGCAAGTAGCAGACTGTACACACTTCCTCCGATGAATATGCATTGGACTCGGGGCACTCTCTGTCGTCCGATCGAACGTCCGCCTGTGCGTGCTCGGTTGCGCTCCGCGTTACGACACATACATACGTCATAGCCGCTGCGTCAGCGGTTCCAATTTCGCCGTCAAGCTCGGATTCACCTTCATCATCATCGAGGATGATCACCGTCGTCATCAATGTACTATTTTAGCGTTGGTCGATGCCTTTCGTCTTGTAAGTGTAGAGCTGCTTGCAAACGCTCGCCATTGCCCGTTCCCTCCTCCATCTAGCTCCATCTAACGTCTTCTACTGCCGCGTCAATGCTTTCCAACCACGGAGTCACCATCATCTTCATCATCGATGATGATCATCGTCGTCAACAATGTGCTCTTTCAGTGATGCTTTTGGTCTTTGAAAAAAACGGCTCGGGCGTTAGCTCCTCGCGACCGGCCGCCATTTTTCCTTAGTCTTCCATTCTCATCTCCTGCTCGACGCTCTAGCTCCGCCTCTACTGACGCCCACCCGATCTTGTCAAAAGAGAGTCATCGCTGCCCTCTAGGGGCCAAAAATAGTCATTAGGCACAACAGACCGCCTGGAAACTTTCACCACAGCTCCGGAAGCCTTGCCTGCACCCGTTTCAAAAAATAAATAAATAAAAATTGGATGACGTCTTTAGACGTCATTGGCAGTGCTCCGTAGGTTTTTACTTGACGTCTATAAACGTCAATGGCAGTGAAAGAGTTAATTATTTTATTTTTTTACAGTAGTGTACCTATTTTTAAAATCTATGAAGGTTTGAACATTGCGAGTGTTTGAACAAGAGAGAAATGTGAGAAAATTCTTATAAGGTGTGTGTGGGTGAGGGGTTTTACGTAAACACTGTATATTATTTTGCCATCAAAAAACACATTTTAATAGTTGCAATAAAAGTCAGCGTTGTGCTCCAAATATGTATTTTCACAAAACGCTTGTTTCTGTGAGTCAGAATGCTCCAAACTGGCTGGGACTCAATAGATTCTTTCTCTCTCTCTCTTTTTTTTTTTTTTCCAAAAGGAAAGAGTTAAGGACCTACGGTGCTAGGAAAGGCCACGAAGGTTCCAGTGTTATTTCAGATTTTATAAGACTGCAGATGTAATATATATTCAGGATAATTACCCGGTATGCTGAGAACACGGGGAAAAAGTCGGTATAAATGTCATTGACAAAAAAAATTACAGCAAGAAAAGTTTGCTGTTAGTTATATCACCGTCTTAAATAGATTTTATGAGGTCTTGCATGCACGGATTTTTTTTTTCATTACTGTTTGCTGCTGTTTTTTTTTTGCACAACTGATCATTTTGGTCACCATAATCATCACATAATAAGATCATTTTCCTACCATTTAATCCGAAGTTATACACCGATCGCCATATTTCGATGAGGCTGGTATTGATCGCTTATGTCCCATTTAACTCATTCACTGCCATTGACGGCTATAGACGTCAAAAATTCATTTGAACCATTTTGATTAGTTTCAATTTTTTTTCCACTTTTGCTAAGAGTATGAAAACCTAGAATTTTTTATTGTACATTTAGAACAGATATCAAATTTGTGCTTAATCGTGACTATTGAAGTCATGTGATTAATTACAATTAAAAATGTTAATCACCTGATGCCCCTAATTTTTAATAATCTTTTCTTTTTTTAAATTGGGGGCATCAGGCGATTACATTTTTTTTTTTATTGTAATCAATCACATGACTTCACTAGTTAACTCACGATTAATCACAAATTGCACATCTGTTCTAAACATACAATATTTTTTCTCTCTAGGTTTTCATTTTCTTGTTAAAAAAAAGTGGGAAAAAATGTGAAACTAATGGAAATAGTTCAACTGATTTTTTGACGTCCATAGCCGTCAATGGAAATAGTTCATATGAATTTTTGACGTCAGGGATGTGATTTTTCCGCTAATTCGCGGAATTCCGCTTTTTTTATCTCCCCCCCCCAAAAAAAATCCGATTTTTTTATTATTATTATTATTATTATTATTATATATATATTTTTAGTAGTAGTAGTAGTAGTTCATTGTGTATGCACATGACTCCGACAGATAACATCTTCTGCTATAACAGACATTTGTGGTATGCTCTAATATGAGTTACTTTTCATTTGGTCATGATACAATTATTTGTTCATGAAATTTGAACTCTTCAACATTATTTATGTGTTAACTTAGTAATCACATTAGTTAGATATGATGATATTCTCAGTGATAGTTTTTAAAAGCAAAGGCAGTCCAATGTTTTTGAATGTGACTGATTTTGAGTTGACTAAAACATTGGTTCAATATACATTGAAAATTTATGCTGTTGTTTTGTACTTAAAAACACGGAAAACCCATGAGCTCCGGGGGGCTCCGCCCCCCTTGTTCCCCCACCAGGGCACTGCCCTGGACATAGCTGGGTGCCAGCGGCCCCCAGACCCCCGGCTATATTTTCAGATAATTTCACTTTGGTCAAATCACATCCCTGTGACGTCTATAGCCGTCAATGGCAGTGAATGAGCTAAGCTGCAATCACACTTGCAGATATTTGATTTGAAAAGAGGCCTGATCTGAAAGTGTCCAATTTGATGTGGTTTTGTTGTCATGCGGCCAGGACCCATGCCGGCGTTGTGCAACTTGCCGGCAAATAATAGGAATTGTGTCACTCCAACCATGTAGTGCAACTCCAGTCAATGATGTTGTCACCAGAGAACGAGATACAAATTAGTTCTACAGTGTGACCACAGCAATAGTCAAGGTTGTTGTGTCTACGGTTCATCCTCCATCTTGTCCGTGTGAGTGGATAACGTGGACGCGGCCCAAGATAAATGATATTGGCTGAAATTGCGCAATGATCTAATATTTAAAGGGCTGAGGGACAAGTGAGGATTGGAAAACACGGATCCTACAAAATGCAATTTTATGACCCCTCCTGTCACATCGAGTTGCTTTGTCAATTTAGCACTTAGAGTTGCCTCGGGGCCCCGGCATTGGGATGGGTGGGGGGTGGGGGGGAGGGGGTGTCTTACAGACGCACCAGCCTTGGCTCAACCACCCGAGCATGCAAGAATCCTTTTCATATCACTTACATCAAACAAGTTAATTTGATGAGAATTACGTGAAATCCGAGGCTTTCAGTCCTTTTCCATCGTGCTTTTTAGAGAATTTCTTTTTTTTTTTTTTTTCAATACAAAAGCTCTATTTTCACACTGACAGCATGACTCAGCGGCCTCTTACCTGACCAACTGCCTGTTGTCATATCATAAAAGACCCTTGCAAGTACATAAGCTTTCTGCTGAATTTTTCACATGAGCATTTCCTGCTTCTCTGTATTGTTAGTGGCTTTAACTTATCCACTGCCATTAACGGCTACAGACAGTCAAAGATCCAGAGTTTCAGCGGCATGGAGAAATAATGTGACAAACGAACAGAGCGAGACTTGTGTGATCTCCGTGGAAGCTCCTGTGACCGTGACAGCAACTTTACACGCTATCGGCATGGTGCATGACCACCCATACAGAACTACACTTCTCATACACAGCTTTATAGGCACATCATCAACATGTCAAAAAAGATGAGTTAACCCTATAAAGCCAAACGTATCATATTAAACACAAGACATTTTCAGCCCTCCATGTCATGAGTTTAATATATTTTTTCCATTCAAACGTACGAACTGACGTATGCGTATGATTTGACACATGCATTGCATGGATTATCCATTAGAGGGCAGTATCACCCACCCAGGCTATTCCAGTGACCTTGTAAGATCGCCCCAATTAAGAAAGGAGAGACAACTTTATTTACTAATAGTGGGAAATGTTCTTTTTTTCTGATTTTTGAAATGCTAATATGTTCGATATGTCTGTTTATTATTATTATTCTTTTTTGAGAGCGCTCAGTATTGTTCATTCGGTAATCTTACCGATTAGACATGTCATCATCATTGCTCCCTCTCTTTTTATTTATTTTTTTGTATGTGCGTGAGTATGTGTGTGTGTGGGTGTGTGATTTGTTATTATATTTTTGACATAAATGTACAAATTTAAAGCTTCGTGACCGGATGTATCAAATATGACACACATCCAAAGTTGTATGTGGAAGTTGATTTTCAATTTTACTTTTTGTTCAAAAGAACCAATTATGGAAGAGGATTAGGTCCACTGAAGAGGGGGAAAAAATGGCTGTCTGGAGTCTCACTTTATTCTCAGTATTCTGACTTTTAAGTCAAAATTCTTACTTTAACTCTTTGACTGCCAGACGTTTTCAGAAAAGGGATGCCGTGGGTGCCAGCCAATTTAAGCATTTTGACCGATCTTTCAAGGTCCACAGAAAATTATGTGTTTGGACTATGGAAACACACATACTGCCAAATGAAAGATTGGACTCTCATCTTTCATCAGAAAAAAAAGTTTGTTTCTACCTTATTCCGTGTTTCAGTAATCAACAATAGAAAATGGTTAGTTTCACCTCTGTTTTGAAACAAACGTCTTTTAACGTCTTTGGCACTCCTCTGTAGGATTTTACTAAACGTTATTTAACGTTTTTGGCAGTCAAAGAGTTAAAGTGAGAAATCTCACTTTATTCGCAGAATAAAGTTCTGACTTTAAAGTGACAATTCTGACTTTAATCTCAGGATTCTGACTTCAAAGTGAGAATTCTGACTTTGTGGCGTAAAGCTATGAATTGTGAGGGAAATCAGAAAGTCAGATATTAAAGTCAGAATTCTTACTTTAAAGTGAGAAATCTCACTTTATTCTGAGAATAAAATTCTGACTTTAAAGTGACAATTCTGATTTTAATCTCAGAATTCTGACTTCAAAAGTGAGAATTCTGACTTTGTGACGTAAAGCTATGAATTGTGAGGGAAATCAGAAAGTCAGATATTAAAGTCAGAATTCTGTGATTAAATTCAGAATTCTGACTTTTAAGAATTCTGACTTAAAGTCAGAATGCTGAGAATAAAGTCAGAATTCCGCCAACCTTTTTATTATCTCTTCTCTTCACTAGCCCTAATCATCTTCTATAACCAATAAATACAAAAGAAAACCATCAGAATTTTCAGTCACTACGTTTCCTGGATCAGGCTTTATAGTATTAAGTATCGGCAAAAGCAGCACTGTTCTGACACCGGCGTTACATTGCATCGTAAAAAGTTTAGGTATTAAATCTGTGCTGTTGCGGCTGGGGCCCGTAAATGGGTTTCAGTTTGAATTGGGCTGTCTCGCAAGGCAGAACTGCCATATTCATAGAACAGCAGGAGCAGCTTCTCCCGTCTCTGGGGGGGCTTCCAGAATCTCACCATGCTGATTGACTTGGGGCCCCGCGGGAGGCTCGAGAGCCCCCGGGGGGAGTAAGACCCCCATATTCAGCCTCGTTTCTTCTTCTTTCGACACTAGGCTAGCATCTACGCAAGAGTCTCTCGTGCTCGCGCCGTCCTTAACAGAGCCGGGTTGAGACATGATGTCCGCATGCTAAATTGCGTGCTCCTTGGTGATGGTGACATTTCGGCTGCTAATTATTATGTCCTCTCATGCGCTGTTCTTCTAGTGGCTCTCAACCTCTCTTTGAGCATTTCAGGTCAGGGGAGGGCTTTTTGTCACTAAGATGAAATTGGAGTCTATTATAAAGCCCCGAATGCAGTGCAGTAAATCTCAGCATGCTATTAACTGCCCATTGTAGCAGCAGACATGTAATTTGGAAAGTGGGATCTCTAATTTTTCACTTTAGAATTTTTTTTTATCTCACAGTGTTACCTGTTAATTTATATATGACAATCTCGCACTGTAAATTAGCTTTTTTATCTTTTTACCTGACAGGGTTAGACCTTGAAAATTATGAGCAAATTCAGACTGCACTAACAGTCCTGCACCTTCAGATGCTCTGTCGGGTCCGTCTTAACCTTTCATCTAGCTTGCCTGGGCGTAGATGTGAGGAGAAATGAATACTGGAAAAGGTTACCATTATATTGAAAAGTCTTCAGGGTGGCTGCCAGACAAAACTCCCTTTTTGAACCAATGTTTTCAATCACCCTCAGCAAATATCTCATCTGTATCCCTTTTCTCTTTGTACCCGTTTGACGAAGTGTTGCTCACTGACCACAAGAAAACACGACGCCGCCGCGCGACACCCACCGGGATGTCGTTCTTTTAAATCGAAAAGCATTTCATTTGATCTTCACAGGATGTTATTTTGAAATTGTAATTTACGAGCTTGAAAATATTACAACAGAAACGACATTTAGTGTTTGTTTAAGAGCTTTTCCAACAGCGTTCTTTTTATGATGACACATGGTGACATCATTGCAAATTTGAATTTAGAACGAAAGGTTTTGGATGGTCTGAACTGCTTGTTGTCACCAGCAACCGTCTTCTTTCTTTTTTTTTCATGTTAGTCCACTTCAGTGTGCCGTTTAAAAATAATGTCATGTTAAAGTTTTTTCTACATCATGCATGCCCCACCAATGACCAGATGAGTATGAAGAGCCCTGACTGTTTTACTCTATCTTTACTCGATCTATCAGCTTTTATCTTCTCTTGATAGTAGAGTGTGCGAACCCTGCACACTCCACAGTTTCTTTGGGGAGGGGAGGGGCAGAGTTTTTCTTACCTCATTTGAAGTCATGTCATCCTTTGTCGCTTTAAGATCGTGCACGTAGTTTGCTGTAGTTTCGCTTTGGGCCAGAGGTGGCAGTCGTAAGTAAAAAAAAAAAAAAAAAGTGACGAACTGCACAAAGATCCTTTAATGTTTATTTTTGCATCCAACAACACTGAATGCAGCTTTGCTTACCTTTTGGATTTGAAGTAAAAGGACTCTGGCCTCACGTTAAAAGTGGCTTCGGATCTTTGCCCAGCTAACCTGATCAAGTCAAACCTTGTGGCTGTTTTACGATGAGGAACTTAGAACCTAGAAATTAGAAGAATAGAAAATTTACATTAATTCCATGCAATTTATAGGAAAAATGCTATACATACTGATAGGTCTTTCTTTAGAATTATCTGTCATTGATTTTTTTGGGGCGGAAATGTTATGTATTATGTAAGTACTAGTGGTGTTGGTACTTGGTATTGGTGACTACTCAGAAGTTGAGTACTCATATTGCTACTGGACTAACCAAACATTGTATTAAACAAATTGTATTAAACAGTGTTTAATTGTTCCATGCATTGAAATGCTGTAGAGGAGGCGGGCGGTTCGGGGCCTGTGGGCCGCCGGGGTGCCCCGTGGTTCCCTCTCCCCTCCCCCTTCCTCCCCCTTGCTTCCTCTCCCTCTTCACCTCTCCCCGCCCGTCCTCCGCCTCCCTGTCCCTTCTCCCTCATCGCCCTTCCTCCTCCTCTCCCCCTCTCTCTACGGCCCTGCCGCTGCCTCCTGCCCTTCCTGTCGTCTCTTTCCCCCGTCCCCTCCCCTGTCCGCCCTCCTCCCCCTCCCCTGGGCCGGGGGTTCCATCCGTGGCCCGGGTCTCGGCGCTCCGGGGGCCGTGAGGGTGGGCGTTATTGGTGTTGTGCCCGCCCCGCTCCGGTGGGCCTCCGGGCACTTCGGGCGGGCCCCAGTATCCGGGGGACGAGCCCCGCCGGGCTGGTCCCAATTGCCCGCCGGGGTCCCGGTGGGGTGGATGGGGGTTTGGTGGGCGGGTGCGCCTCCCGCCCCCGCCCGGTTGGGGTGGTGGTGGGGATGCTGGGTGCTGGAGTGGGGGGGTGTCTGGGGATTTGGGGACCTGGGGGCGGTTGGGGTGGATGGCGGGGGTGGATGGGGGGCGGGGGGTCGTGGGGGGAGCGGGGTTGTGGGCCGCTGGGGTGCCTGGTGGGCCTGCAGTGCCCCGTCCTGCTGCGTTGGGTTGGGGGCGCGGGCCGCGTTGGGTTGGGGGCGCGGGCCGGGGTGGGGGGTGCTCCTGCTCCTGGGTTTGCTCTCCGGCCGGTGGCCCCTGAGGGTGCCCGGGGGTCGTCCTTTGGCGCTGCCGCGGCCTGGGGGGCCCTGAGGTGTCGCGCTTGCTCTGTCCTGGCGGGGGTCGACGGCTCCCCTCTTTGGTGGAGATTTTCATGCATGCCAGATCCACCACACCAGCATCTATCGAAACACAATCTGTTTCTCCCTCAGGTCATTGAATCGGTGGAGGCTGGTGTCTGTGGATCTCACTCTGCTTCGTCTGTCCTTTGGTTCTCAGTTTCTCCTTTGGGCCCTTGAGGTCTCCCTGATTTGTTGGAATTTAGAAGTCTCTGGGGTTGGTGAAGGACTCTGGTTAGTGGCCCGGTGGGTGGTGTCTGGTCGGTGCTGGGCTTCGCTTTTCTTTCTTTTCTTTGGTCCCTCTTCGGGTCTCCTGGCGGCCCCACGACTCTGGCTGGATTTTGAAGTGTTCGGTTTAGGTGAACGGTATGGGATTTTTTTTTTACACGCACACATGCACACACGCACACACACATCCACATACAAAAAAAAAAAAAAAAAAAGGGAGAACAATGATGATGACATGTCAAATGATCAATACTGAGCTCTCCCATAAAAAAAAGAAAAAAAATGCTGTAGAGGATTTTTTTCAAACCTTCACAAAAAAACTGATACACATTTTGCACAATACATGCGAGAGAAATGGGAGATTTTTTTTTTAACCCGCAAAATTTTGAAATATTTTTAAAATGATCGGAGGGGAATCTGCGAATCTGCCTGTGCCAAACCGCAAGTATGCCCTGTTCAAATGTCTAAGCTAATAAAAACTCACTCGAACATAACATGTCCCCTTCACACATAGATACTGTATTTGCCGACATCAAAGCCAGTGTCTGGTGTAAGGTGAAACTGCTGCTATTCCCTTCTGGTACGGCTCTGATGCCGCCATAACCTCACATGAATCCAAGGTTGAAAACTAAGCTCACATCCTGGCTGCTCCGTCTCTGAATGCAGATGTCCTCTGCTTCACTTCATTCCAAAAACATCCCTACAGATCATTTATCTTGAAGGGCGTTCACCTCGGTACCCCGAGGCCACGGCTGGGACCGGAATAGCGCAGTTCTTCGCACGGTTCCTGAAATTTTAAGTTTGTTTTGTTTTCGGCGCCATTAAACAGCCCATGATAGAGGTGCGCTTTTATTCAACCGCGACCTTTTAGAGATGAGAGCATAAGGGAAGCAGCCGTTCACCTACGAAATTGTTCTAAAATAGAAAAGCACATCTGTTTTCACCAAGAAAGAAGTTTGCTGACCGTACCTTGTGTATTTAAAACGACCATATAGCTTCGTTCAGTCTGCTAGCTTAATGCTAATGCTAAACAGCCTCTATTCTGTGCTTTGACCATCATTTTTCAAAAAAAAACTTTCTATATTCTAACTTGTAGTTATTGTATTGTTTCTTTTCTTATCCTTTTAGAACATCATTGCTCCACATCAACTTTACTGACAATGTTGTTATTTCCCCCAAAAGTCTCTCGGAGAACTCTATAATTAAGTTCCGTTGGCTTGTTTACTGTATTCCATTGAAATGCGTCGGTGGCATTTCTCATTTTCCCATCATCATGTTCATTTACCATAAAATTAAACATTTCGTCAATTAGAGAACAGAAGAGCAGTTTGCTAAACTCTCCGGGAAGTCTAATGAAATACTCTCAAGTGGCATGTGACTTTGTAACCGCTTTCTCGCTGCCTCTAAAATGTCAGAATTTGTATACCTTTATTCATGTCGTACATATGTAGACATTGAATGAAGGGATTTTCTCCCTTTGAGGAAAGATAGTGAGTATATTGGCAGAAAGATGCTGAGTTTCCAAATGCCAGGCAGAAGGTCTAGAGCAGACATGGGCAAACCCCGGCCCGCGGGCCAAATACGGCCCGTTATGCGTTTCAATCCGGCCCGCCGAACTTATCCAATAAGGCTAGAAAAAAATTCAATTTTTTTTTTTTTTCCCCAGCTCAGTGGCCGAGTGGTTAGAGTGTCCGCCCTGAGACTGGGAGGTCGTGGGTTCAATTCCCGGCCGGGTCATACCAAAGACTATAAAAATGGGACCGATTGCCACTCTGCTTGACACTCAGCATGTCAAAAATGGGTGGGCCAATGGAAAAAAATTCTTTAACTTTACGCCTTGAATTGAAATCTATTAATAATAGATGCAGTCACCCGGTTTGACAGATCACAGTGTATGTGCTATTATAATCTATTTACATTTCTCCTCCCACTTTGCCAAATAGTGTGTAAATGCCGCATCTTGCATATTCATTGAGGCAAACGTACTACCTGGATTAGGGCAAAATTTCAAACCCATTGTGGCCCGCAAGTCAAAAAGTTTGCCCACCCCTGGTCTAGAGCATAGGTGTCAAACTCCGGTCCTGGAGGGCCGCAGTCCTGCAGGTTTTGGATGTTTCCGTTCTCCAACACAGCTGATGTGTGAGCAGCAAGCTCTGCATAAGCCTGATAACGATCCTGCTGATTGGAATCAGCTTGTGTTGGAAGAGGGAAACCTCCAAAACCTCCAGGACCGCAGTTTGACACATATGGTCTAGAGCAGAGGTGGGCATCGAGGGCCGGAGTCCTGCAGGTTTTGCATGTTGCCCTTCTCCAACACAGCTGATATATGATCAGCTCATCAGCAAGCTCTGCATAAGCCTGATAACGATCCTGTTGATTGGAATCAGCTTGTGTTGGAAGTGAGAAACCTCTAAAACCTGCAGGACTCCGGCCCTCGAGGACCGAGATTGCCCACCTCTGGTCTAGAGGAAGGCCAAAGTGGAGGTTTATGGATGTCGTTAAAGAGGACATGAAGGTAGAGGACAGGGTTGGATGGAGGCAACTGATTCGCTGAGGCGACCCCTGAAGGGAAAGGCCGAAAGGAAAAGAAGAAGTTGGTAGAATCATCAGGCAGTTCACCACATGTAAGGTCTCTAAAGTGCCAGTTCTGGCATGTTTGAACCAAAAGGTGGTTTGGTTAAGTGACTTGCGCAGCTGGATTTCATCCAACATCCTTTCTTTGCCGAGTTAGCGCTGACAAAGCAAAAACCTGCCACGAAAACGGTAGATTGGTCTTTTAAAAACGGCTTAACTCCTTTGCTTTTTATGGCCAACATTTGCATTTCCAACGCAAATTTTCTTTACTTTAACTGCCTCAGACTCATTCAAATAGTCTCATTACTTCTTAACACTCAATATAAATTCTTGCCGGGAAGATCTGGTTTGAAATTTAGCGATCCCCATTCTTCAAGCCTGTTGAAAACCATATTTATTGAATGTAAGTAATGAAACGTCACTTGATAAACTATTAAAATAAATGGTCAACCTAAGCCACTAATTTGAGTGGAGATGAAACAACTGTCTGAGTCCTTAAATGTCATCCAGTAAAAATGATGACAGAAGATGCAATCATGGTTGCTAATTAGCAAGAGGAAATTTTCCACGTTTTCACTTGACCTCAAACCAAGCTGTTGGTCTCTGCAGGCAACAACCATGCAATAGTTATTTCACAGTTTTTCTCCAAATCTGAACTCATTTTAAGCACTTAAAAAACAACTAAGATAATGTAGCACTGAGCTTAGCATAGCCATGTTAACTTAGCATCTAACAAGTAAGAACAAGAACATCTACACCCCCTCCAGATAATCTGATTATTGATGAAACACTGCTATAACTCAACTTTGTTTATAAAGCACTTTAAAAACAACTAAACTAATGTAGCACTGAGCTTAGCATAGCCATTTTAATTTAGCATCTAACAGGTAAGAACATGTACTTAACAACTGACCTTACTTCTCTTCGACACCCCCTCCAGATAATCTGATTATTGATAAAACACTGCTATAACTCAACTTTGTTTATAAAGCACTTTAAAAACAACGAAGCTAATGTAGCACTGAGCTTAGCGTAGCCATGTTAACTTAGCATTTAACAGGTAAGAACAACGTGTACTTAACAACTGACCTTACTTCTCTCATCGACACCCCCTCCAGATAATCTTATCATTGATAAAACACTGCTATAACTCAACTTAGTTTATAAAGCATTTACAACTAACAACTAAGCTAATGTAGTGCTGAACATAGCATAGCATGCTAACTCGGCACTAACAGGTTGCTCCCACGACTTGGACTTAACAGACCTTGCTTCGCATGGACACACACTTCAGGAGGAGACGTCTATCTCTGATAAACATAAAACGCTGACGGCTACATAACTCAATTCAACTGTATTTATGGAGCACTTTAAAACCAGCCGCACCTGCATACAAAGTATTGTACATAAAGTAAAAAGCACACATATAAAACAAAGACAGAATTAGAAACATAAAATCACTAAACAGTAAAACACTCAACCAATGCCAAGTCTCATGCTGAGTCGAAAGCCAAAGAATTGAAACGTGTTTTAAGATATTTTTTTTTTTAAATGGATAGAGAGGGGCTTGCCTAACGATTAGCGGTAGATCATTCCAAAGGGAACACTTTTCCTTGTCTCTCCAAAAGGTATTCCTTTATTCGCATCCTTTTTTTTATTACTGCTACAAAAGCAAACAATCAAATTCAATGTAATCATTTCCAATGCACTATATTCAACGCACCCAATTAGAGGTTGTCCTGATCTTAAATAAATTATTAAGTGGCAATTGCTGAATTTAATAAAAAAAAAAAATATATATATATATATATATATTTTCTCCAGAAAAAAAATAAATAAATAAAAATGTTTTAGTGTATGTAGGTTTATCTCCTGCTATGTATTTGTACATGTGCCAGGTTCTAATATTCACAATAAATTGCAGGTGACTACAATATCTCCACAAGCCAAAAACATTATTAGTGACTAGTCGACGTCATGCTCTAAATGTCATTATGGCCTAGTAAAGTCAACTAGTCTGTACACAACCCCTAAAATGCATTCACATTTATTGTCATACAATTTACAACTCGGAAAAATTAGTGTAAAGGCTTTGGTTTCATTTTTTTTGTGATACTCATCAAATGTGTTACAAATGCAAACCCACATTTTAGTTTTGTCCAGCCAGTATTTAATCAGTCCGAAATTCTGAAGCGATTTCTATTAAATGATCTTAACTGGGTTCTTCAATTACTTTTTTTGCTTTACTGCTCCAAAGTGTAATATTTCATGCAAGTTTGCCATTATAATTTCGGGGATCGGTCCATTGGAACGGCTCTGCATTTGGGACAATATATGGTCTTAAGCTCTGATAGATTTATATGCGTAGTTCGCATCTATTTCAATAAATCTCTTTTACAAGGACTGAAATGGATCTCAGATTCAATTTAGGACTTATGATGCCTGGATTATGAAAGATAATCACCGTCTGAGTTAAGTGCATGAGAATTGGAATCAAAAAGTGTTTTATCAGCCCTCTAAGGGAGAATGTTAAGTGTTTTTTTTTTTTTTTTTTTTTTATAATTATTGCGGCTATTGCAGCCATTAAGAGAGATGAACAATTTTGCAAGGGTTTGCTTGCAAGACTTAAACTCCAATTGAGGTCAGCTTTTTGGGATGCGTCTTTTTATGAGTTACCCAAATGCAGAATGGTTGCAGCTGCTCTGTGGTGATTAGCATGACACATCATGTGGCGTGCACAAAGTGCTGCTAGGCTAACAGCTGAGTCAAAAGGAAGAAACATGCAGTAGAGGGGGTCTTTTAATTGCATTTGTGACCCCCCCCCCCCACCATCTTCCCTGTCTTTGCCAATTGTGTTAAAAAGTTCAGTATTGTCCCTTAAAAGTCGTAACGGAAATTGATTTGCATTGTATTATTCAAATTGCTGTTAAGGCCATAATTCTCTCTCTAATTACACGGCACAAGACGTGAGCGCTATGAATTCATGCATTTCATTTTGTCAGTCAGTCGGCAAAATGAATCACACGATATGAATAAATAGATCATATGAAAAGAGATGCAAAATCGTTCATGCACTTACGGTTTACAGGCGTGATAGATGTGGGGTAGGTTGTTCTGTTAAAAGGAACCCCGACTGTCATGACAAGTTTGCTCTATATTCTTTATTTGGTTGTTACTAACATAACTATTGAGATTCATTTTTCAAAAATCATTTCCAGTTTAATACATTTTTTAGAAACTTTATTTGTCGCAACGCATTCAGTGCGTAGTGACGTAGAATGGCGGCAGGCTCTCTGCCTATAAAGAAAGAAAGGTACGTTTCCGTCGCGTTCCTAAAGGGACGATCAAAACTCTTGAATGCATCTGGTGAATGACGAGAGCATGCGTACATATGCAGTGAGGTGCCAGGTTGTTTCATAATCACGGTACCGAAACCTGTTGGAACTGATGTGTATGGCTTTAAAGGAAGCATTTTATTTTTAGTGTTACCTTTCAGTGAACTGTGAATTTAATTGCTGTGATAATCTTCATTTATGAGATGTGCTAAGAAGAGTACAATAAATGCCTACATTTAGACCTTATGCATGCACGTTGTGTGTGGTGTAGGATCAGTATTTGTGTGAGAGTTTGGCACACGCTGACAGCAATGTGGAAGTGAAAATAAGTTTAACTGGTATGTCTCTTCAAATTAAAACAGCTCTTGGTTACGGAATTTATTGTGGTAAAAAAAAAAAAAAACTGGAAATAGATGACATAAAGCTCATTTTAGTCCAATTAGACATACAAGGTATTAGAGCCCAACAATTTATGGATTTTTTTGAGGCCATATATATAGAACAAGATTCTGATAACCAAATAATCATCCAATAAATGAAAAAATATATAAAGAAGAAAATAACTTATTTTGGTTCCTTGAATATGAATGTTACATTGGGTGTCAACTTGAACTTTAAAGGACTAATTCACATCAGGCATTTTGACTTTTTGACAGGGCTCACCGGCCCTGTAGTTCATGTAGTTCACCACTGATGTTTATTGATGATGTTTCAGTTTAACATCCATATTCGAAATTGATTAATGGACTGGTCCTTCTAAATTGTGGGTGAGTCTCTTGTGGTAAAATGTAGGGAAATAATAATGAAAAAGCACTGCATCGGTCCCAGAAGAGGCCGGCCCACCGGGCATCTGCCCTGTATGACAGATGGCCAGTCCAGCCCTGGCTCACATAACAATGTAAAATGTACTTTATTTATTTTTCCTTGTTTAAAGCAGTCGTCAAGTAAAAAAAAATAAAATAAATCTTTACAATAATCTGTTCTATTCACTCCCACTAATCTAAACACAGCACAAAGAAAAATCCACCCGTTTTTATCTATCTCAGGGGGCAGCCATTTTGTCTTGTACTGCCGCTTGCTGTCGACTGAAAATGACATCACGGTGCCTAAGGGCTCATGTAACAACCGTCAAGGCTTACCTTTTTTCTGAGTTTGGTATTGTGAATTTCGAAAGCTGAGCCCTTAGACGTTGCAGTGTCATTTTCAGTCGACAGGAAATGGCAGTACAAGACAAAATGGCCGCCCCTGAGGTGGATTTTTCGACTTAATTCAAGTTCCACAAATGCAATATTAATCAGAAAACTGTGTTCTTGAACCTCAGCGTACAGTATTGACTTTAGACATCACCTTCATCCCCTGCCACACACCCTGCCTCGTGCTAGCTATCTAGCTCCCTAGCTAGCTCCCCGGGTGCTTGTTTACCTGCTAGGGAGCTAGCTAGCTAGCTAGCACGAGGGGCTAAAGTCAAACTGTGGCAGGGTTTTTACTTTTTGGACCTGGATTTGCCATCTCTGATTTTCACATGCAACTGTATGCTAGTTTTGAGTATAGGTCATGTGGCCATAGCATTGAACATTATAATTTCTTCAGAAATGTTTATATTCTTGAATATATCCATTGTTTACCTGAAACTTGGTGCCAGGTGTCAACACATTAGCGCTTCATCTACAAATTTAGACTTACATTTGAACAACAAACAAAATAAGGCTTGCTAACCCCTGCAAAAGAACTTTCACAAAAAGGTGTTTACGTCGGTGCATTATTCAACACCATTACTGCTGGGTCATGTTTTAAGTAGCCAAATGTCAGCTGTGTCTGCCCCAAGGACTTTGCAACAGTTTTTGTTTTTGTGAAGGTTGTTTGTTTTTATGCCAAGCAGGTGTGGGAGTCGGGTTAAGGCAGCTTTTGTAGAGGAAACCGCAATTGAGATGAAAGAAAACAAGCAGACACTGGATGTTTAAGTGTATGTGTGAACTATGTTTGCTATGGTTAACCAGCTTGCACTTGGAGCCGAGGTTATATCTTCACGCTCTGGGGATACTCTGATATGTTCAAACAATACTTATTCCAAAGGCTGTTTATACAGAGGTTGTATCTCCTTCAGGCCTCGATTGTGCACAATAGTACCGAGACTTTTTTATCATTGCTTGTTTTTAATATGTTCATCAATTTTCTGATTTTGATCATTTAATATATGACGGATATGTAAAGTATACTATTTATTCTTCATTACGTTTAGTCGAGCTACTGGGATATTTTCATGCATCTCTCCTTTTGTTAAGCTGTGATTGACCTTTTGACTATTCTTTTGGTCGTTTGGTCTTCGCTGCCCTCGGGTCGAAGCACTCGGCAGGGGATTAACTGAATTTTACAACCCTTAGCTAAATTACACAGAGAAGCAGGATGTTTTCGGGGATCTTGAAACTGTTAGCATTGTATTGTAGGGTAGTTTGAAAATATTTCTGCGCCAGGTTTGTATTGTCTAAGGAAAAGTAAGGTATGGATCCCTTACGGTTGGCTTGAACCTTATACTGTATATAATGGGGCGATTTGAGACAGCAGAAAGCACACACCATTTTCAAAATTCAGTTCTATTGACACAAGCTTGTACTCGATAAAATTGTCCTTTTCTAACCAAAATGAGTTTTGTCATAAGAGTTCCTCTCAGTATAATGAAAACATTAATAGTGGCCCGGAGCCACTGCATGACTGTGTTGGGCCACCTGGAGTTCACCAACGCTGGTCCAACCATGCCAGGATGAATGTCATCATTAAATACTTTTAAATCAACATGTTAAACTAGTAGTGTCCAAACTACGGCCCAGGGGCCATTTACGGCCCGCCATTCATTTTTAAGCGCCCCCCCCAAAAAAAATATTTTAACTCTTTTACTGCCAAAGACGTTAAATGACGTTCTGCAAAAACCTACGGAGGAGCGCCAAAGACGTTAAAAGACGTCCACCCATTTTATTTTTATTTATTTTTTGAAACAGGTAGAGGGAACCCTTCCGCATCTGTGGTGAAAGTTTCCAGCAAGTCTGTTGTGCCTAATGACTATTTTTGGCCCCTAGAGGGCAGCGATGACTCTCTTTTGACAAGATTGGGCGGGCGTCAGTAGAAGACGTGAGGCGGGGCTAGAGTGTTGAGGGGACATTGGCTGAAGAAGCCAATATTTTTCTGATGAAAGATGAGAGTCCAATCTTTCATTTGGTAGTATGTGTGTTTCCATAGTCCAAACACAACATTTTCTGTGGACCTTGAAAGATCTGTCAAAATGCTTCAATCGGCTGGCACTGGCGACAACCCGTTTCTGAAAACGTCTGGCAGTCAAAGAGTTAAAAAAAAAACTAAAATTGGGGGGAAGGCAGCGTGTGAAAAATAAAAAAAAGTGCCACTATACTACTAAAAAAAGGATTTATATATCTAAATTTTTTAAAAATATGTTTGTAAATAATCAGATTATTTACGACCAAAATAGCAACAATTTCTCTTCAAAACACTGATGAATAAAGTTGGAAAAATAGTTTTCAAGATCCGTTTTTATAAAGATATCACATTAATGACCCTCAAGTAGCTGTTTCAAAAATGGTCAGCTTACTTCAGTTTGCTCTTGTTTCGTTTCTGTTGGTGGAGATCGGACGGATTCGGCTGCTGTTCAGTGCAGGGGTGGATCTAGTCTAGTGGTAAATAGGGCTGACGGCCACCCCAAAATCTAAAAAACCCTCATCTATTTGCTTTATCACCTTTAACAGAAAGCTGCTACGCATTTATTAAATTAACTAGAAAACACAATATATAATTGTACTTGATTAATTTAATGTGCCTAGTAAATTAAAGTTGACATTTTTTTTAAGTGGCCCCTTGCTTCCTTTCATTTCTCTGTATGCGGCCCTCAAACGAAAAAGTTTGGACACCCCTGCGTTAAAGGCTTGAACAAACAAAATTTATAACGTCTACATTTAATATGTGAAATTCTTGTCTTGATAATGACTACAAATGAACTCAAGTATTTTAACGCTTTTGTTCTAGATGTTAACATCATCATCCCTCAAATGAGTCACAGGGACTAATGACTTCCTAGAATCTGTTTTACCGCCCGTCTAAAGTGCAAAAGGCGTATGAGTGGGAAATCACCAGGATGTTTAAGTGCTATTTTCACAGCTCAACAGGAATCGCCACCTATATTCAATAAGAGCGCAATCAAACACTAGCTTGAGGATAACACGTGCATTCACGTGGCCTTTTAGTGCACATGCACATGCACACCTATCCAATCCGCTCACTTCACTCTTAATTATCAGGGATGCTACAGTCATCAATTTTTAAGCGCACTCAAGGCGTTGCTAATGGTATTTTTAAGAGGGGAGCTTTATCTACTGTAAGAAGATAGTCTAATTTGGAAATCTGTGAAATAATTGATTGTGACTCCACAGGCAGTTTCAATGTTGTATTTACTACACGACTGTAGCGTCTGAGTAGGATTTTTGCCAGGACCTAATTTGTTACCTCCGCCAAGGGTGAGAGAGCAAAGACAAGTGGATTTGTTATCAGCCCTGTTAGTTTTTGATATCCATGACATTTTTGTGGATGGATGGTGATAGATATGTGCATTGCAATAAAGCATTACATACTGTGCTCACTCAAATAAATGGGACTAAAAAATAAATATATTTTTTTGAGGGTGGGGGCAATATTCCGAGAAAAAAATTACAAATTTGCGAGAAAAAACATGCAAATTTGCTACTATAAAGTGGCAAAAACTCTTACAAGAAATACATGTAGCGTACTACTCGAATGTTTGTGCCAATACTTTTCGGTCGTGTTTCCAAATAAAGAGATAGTAATTACTTTAGCAAAGATTAACCATATGATGTTTAAAGCGTTGGGTACGGCCAGCGACAAAAATGCCAAAAATCAAGCATTTAAGTACATTTGTTAAAATGTTTATTTATTTGTACATTTATATTTTTCTTGTAAAGTAGCCAAGTTGATGTGTCGAATCTGCTGCTCACCGTCATTCACTTGCATTTACCTAAAGTATGCTAGCTTCTAATTGGTTAGTGGTTAGTCAGCTGATAGGGGAACAGGAAGTGTTGTCGCTCTAGCTGCCGCGTGTATGATGAGTAAAGTTTCAATTAAGAATGAATCCATCTCTATCCTGCCTTTTCATTTGATAAACTGTGTTCCATTAACCACCAACGAATCCTCACATTAGACTATAGCTACGCTACGTGTATTTGTCATAAGTTTCTGAGTTTTTTTCTCTCAAATTGACCTCTTAACTCTTTTACTGCCAAAGACGTTAAATGACGTTCTGCAAAAACCTACGGAGGAGCGCCAAAGACGTTAAAAGACGTCCACCCATTTTTTTTTTTGAAACGGGTAGAGGGAACCCTTCCACATCTGTGGTGAAAGTTTCCAGCAAGTCTGTTGTGCCTAATGACTATTTTTGGCCCCTAGAGGGCAGCGATGACTCTCTTTTGACAAGATTGGGCGGGCGTCAGGAGAAGACGTGAGGCGGGGCTAGAGTGTTGAGGGGACATTGGCTGAAGAAGCCATAATGGCGGCCGCTTGCAAGCAGCTCACGGTCGAGCCGTTTTTTTCAAAGACATCGACCAACGATAAAGAGCACATTGATGACGACGATGATCATCATCGATGATGATGATGGTGACTCCGAGGTTGACGCCGAAGTTGGAAGCGCTGACGCGGCGGCTATGACGACGTTATAAAGGTTCACGGGCGAGCGATGCTGACACCGGAAAACACGGAGCACAACGCTTAGGCGGGCGTTCAATCGGACGACGAAGAGTGCCCCGAGTCCAATGCATATTCATTGGAGGAGTGTGTACAGTCTGCTACTTACTATTTATTCCCCGGAAAAAAAGCCCGTCAAGAAAGTGTAACGTCTGCACGCGAAACGGACAAAGTGAAAGTGAAACTAATCTGTTGTGCGAATCCTGCTCCCGCAGGAGAGCGTTACAAAAGGAAAAACTGTATTTGAAACATCCACATAATTGTAAGTAGTACCACAGTTGCACACATTTGTAAATAGTTTGCGAAATTGTTTTGTCAAATTGTTACACTGTTGAATGGAAATAAATGTATTTTGCAATCAAAAAACACTTTTTCATTGTTGGTGAAAGCGTTTTACAGAAGTAAAGCACTATTTAGGTGTTTGTGGCATCATTCATGGACAAAAAGAAGTGTACAATTCACTAGAGTGCATGAAATAACATCGTTTCACAAAAAGCTCTTTTTCTCCGTTTTTTGTTTCAAAAGAGAGAATTTCGGTGAAAGTAACCATTTTCTATTGTTGATTACTGAAGAACGGAATAAGGTAGAAACAAACTTTTTTTTTCTGATGAAAGCTGAGAGTCCAATCTTTCATTTGGTAGTATGTGTGTTTCCATAGTCCAAACACAACATTTTCTGTGGACCTTGAAAGATCAGTCAAAATGCTTAAATCGGCTGGCACTGGCGACATCCCGTTTCTGAAAACGTCTGGCAGTCAAAGAGTTAATAAAGTGGCAAATTTGCAAAAAAAATTTCTCGTAATATTACCCCTCCCGCACCCCTGAAAAAAAATACGCCGTCTTAAATAAAAACTCGGATTGACCTTTTTCTTTGTTTCTAAATGGAACCAGAGAGATTACAGACTTGACTTTCCTTTGTTTTCTTTGGTCCTTCCTCGGGTCTCCTGACGGCCTCACGACTCTGGCTGGAAGTGTTCGGTTTAGGTGAACGGTATGGGATTTTTTTAATAGGTTTGAGGTGAACTAATGAATACACACTCACACGCACGCACATACACATTCTCACCCACATACAAAATAAAAAAAGAGAGAGCAATGATGATGACATGTCAAATCGGTAAAATTACCGAATGAACAATACTGAGCTCTCTAGAGAAAAAAAAAAGAACGTCTTGACATTCGTATTCAAACTCACCGATGATACTAATACTAAAGGCAGCACGATCGACTGGAAGGCATTTCAGGGATGGACGGAAAGATGCTATCTATTGGCATAAAGCAAAAGTACCTCCATAGCATGACGTGATGACAAGGCTGTGGGCTTCAAAAACAAATGCTCTCTATTTGAGACAATCCAAGCATTACTTAAAGAAAGGCAATGTGCCCAATGTGCGGAAGGGGGGGTGGGTTTGGGGGGGTGAATCAAGGCTGCGGTATTTCAAAGGGAGAAAAAGCCCAAATGATAGAGGAATCAGCGGCGGACTGAGCAGTGCTGCTAGTCAGCTCCTCTGTAATGGAAAATGTATTTAGAATGGGGTCTATTGGATCTCATTTTACGAATCATTAATAATAAATTGGTGCCATCAATCCTAATGATGACGGCTCCCCTATTATCAGACAAGCAATGGGGAAACTTCTGTTCGCTTGGACTAATTAATTTTGCCCAAACATATAAAAAAAAAAAAACATCTGTTTGGTATCGAGAAACCAGTGTTGTACAAAACAAGGGGCCTCGGGGTCTGCGGCTTGACAGGTTCGATCGCTAAACTACTTAACCTCATTGTGTTGTTGCTTTTCTGCTGATGCAGAGCAGGGAATGCCCACACACGGGACAGAATTTGATCAAGTAGGGAAGAGGAAGGAAAACCCACAATGACAAAGTTAAAGATCCATGACCATACATGCGCTAACCATATGACCAAACTAATCGAAGGAGCCCAGAGGGCGTTCGGGTGAGATGATCGCGGATACGTCCTTGAACTGCATTCATCACTCACTTTTCTCCACTTCGCCTCCTGCCATGTTTATGTGCACGCCGTGATATCCAGTCATTAAGAGGATTTACTTTCACACAGACGCATCATGAAGGTAAGGTCAGCGAACAGAAAGCACGGGTTACCACGGAGACATGAAAGAAAAAATCTGCCATTTGTGAACCCATTACAGTAATGCTGAATTCATGCGTTATGAGGGAAGTTCCCCCCCAAAAAAACATTTTTTTTGGGGGGGGGGGTCAAAAATATGTTCTATGTAGCCCCACTAGTCTAAATATGGTATTTTGTTTTTTATCCATCTCAGAAAGCGACCATTTTCATCGTGTTGCTCACGTTTCAGGTAACAACCAATCACAGCTCAGCTTCCAGAAAACAGGTGAGCTGTGATTGGTCGTTGCCTGAGCCCTGAGCAACTATGATGTCATCTTTAGTCGAAAGCAAGAGGCAAAATGCCCGCCCCCTGAGATGGATAAAAATGAGTTTTGCTTCATAACTCATATTCCACAAATGGAATATTAATCAGAATGTCATGTTTAGATTAGTGAGGTCACATATAACATATTCTTGTATTGTTTAATGTTGACTTCCACTTAAATTTCAAATAAAAAATAATAAAACAAAAAATTCTCATCTGTTGTCATTTTTTGTACATCTTGTAAAAGGTTAACTTCTCCGATTGGCTGACAAGTTTCAATAAAAAAATATGGAAATGGAACTCATGTCACAAGTACAGACAGAGCAAGGAAAAGTCATTTGACAGTTTCAACCTGTTTGAGAAGCACGAAAAAAACAGGACACCTAAGAATCGAGAAGTTGACAGGTCGCCAGATAGCAAGATGATTTCTTAGATAAGAAGTGGGAAAATAAACATGGGGTTAGAGAGAGAGTGGAAAAGAGCAACTTCCAAACTATGCTCTCATGGGAATGGAAAAAAACAACAGTAGTGACATAAAAAACAAAACAACAGATCTTGAATACTTGCATATGTGGGAGGAATGTGAGATGTTGGCGACCAATTTTGATTAAAAATTCTGAGAGACGTCAATGGGTCAAAATGTATTAAACCCCAACACATTCCCTAAAATGTTCAACTTAACTAGCACAAATTGAAGATTGTTGTTTAGAAAAGAGTGTGGGAAATAGATCAAGTCAATTGCTTTTTTTCCCCGTGAAACGACTTGTTATGGAGGATTTTAGAGGCATTTGAACTACTTATTCCATATTTGTACGTTTTAGAAAATTCCAAGATGGCGGCCACTTATCACATAAATTGTAGGTCTTCAGAAACTTGGCCACTCTTAGTACCCTTGAATCCTTGGATGATATGTTGAAGAACAGGAATTGGTGTTATTTGTGTAGATTCATATGATAATAGCCTATGAAATAACTTTAATCAGCTTAGAAGATGTTTTATTTCAACTTGTTGAAATATCCGTACCGCAGCGTTTTCTTTTAATTCATTATGAAACCAGAATTCTGTCTGTATCATGTGACTACTGAAGAGGAATAAAATGATTTGTCCTCTTTGCGTGTTCCAAAACTTGAAGACAGATTTAATGTAAGAAAAAACACCTTTGCAAAAATGATTTTAATCTAACAGAGATCACTGGACATCGTAACAGACTCCAATTCATCACTTAACAGGTGGAATTTCAGAGCGCCAAATGTGACTCTTCCGCGTGTAAAATGGCTTCTTATAGTTAAAACCGACCGCCTCTCTTTCATTTGTAGACAAAACATACTCTCTGGGTACTTTTCCGTGAGCGATGGCGAAAACAGAGTCAGGGGTGCGTGTTCGAAACAGATTCTGTTCTCAAGGACCAAATGTGTTTTCCCACAGAGAAGGAACTTCTAGACCAAATAATATGTCCCAGCTTAAGGTCAAATTATACTGAGCTCAACACTACCCGCCCCACACGTCTACAAAACCTTTCAACATGGTTAACATAAAGAATTAAGATGTTAATAATGTATAACAATGGTTAATATATGAAAATAAAGAATTTAAATGTTAATAATATCTAACACTACATTTAGTTAAGCTAAAGTAATATTTTCATAGCTTAGCCTAATGACTTTTGTTGCCAGAGAGAAAAAATTGACCTATGAAAAAAAATGGTATTATATTGCATAATAACGTCTTGATTCACAATTCCTACCTTTCATTTTGTACTTGCAAGTTCTCCATAACATTCAATGCCAATCATTAGCACGGGCCGACTTGAGCATCTCCTCGTGTCACCCAAGATATGTTGCCTGAAGACATAAATGAGTCACGTCTGCATGCATGCAACCAGGTCTCGCTAAAGTAGTGGCGGCCTCGTAGCCTTTAGGCTACTTGTGAGCATTTGTGAAAAATACATCTATCAATACGGACACAGGCCGCACCGCACACAT
The DNA here is from genome assembly GCF_051991255.1 of Vanacampus margaritifer. Taxonomy (NCBI): domain Eukaryota; kingdom Metazoa; phylum Chordata; class Actinopteri; order Syngnathiformes; family Syngnathidae; genus Vanacampus; species Vanacampus margaritifer. The sequence goes on along the minus strand of NC_135441.1, from coordinate 20,454,322 downwards.
TAAGATCAGCGTTGCAAGAAGTGTTTTGATTGCCTTAGGTTGGTGCAAGATTTGATGTCGTTCGCTGGTTGTGTTGCGCAGCCTCACGCAAGATGACGTCATACAGTTTGAAGAACTAAAATGTGGACCTTTGACCAATGTTTGAGCAGTTGGAGCAATATCGACAAAGGCATATGAATTATTTTGAAATCCAGTGCTTAATCACTTCTTCGTCCTACCATGCATCATAGTCATCATGGTCAACATGCTTCATTCATGGGTGATATAATGGAGGGCAAACTGTTTTTTGACATGCCTGTATTTCCATCATGAATTAAATAGGAGTTGCTGTTGCATTAGAGTTGTGCAATTAATCGAAATTCAATTAATTACAAAATCAGCATAATCGTAAAAAAAAAAGATTATTAATACGTACTAATTTTGACTTGTTTAAATACATTTGCACCTTTTCATTTTATTTTAAAATGACAAATTTAATTAATTTTGTTTATCCAAAAGGAACTTGCATAATTATAGTGTTTCGAATAATTGTATTAAATTTAATAAATGATTGTCCTAATCGTGATTTCAATTATTACCAATATAATTGTGATGAATATTTTCTTAACTCATTCACTCCCAGCTATTTTCACTGAAGCAACCCCCTTCGCTCCCGGCTGTTTTACTGGCTTTTGACTGATTTTGCAAGATCCACAGAATATTTCGTTTTATTGCTATAAAAACATGCAAGCCTGTTGCAACATGGCCCAGGCTGATCTCTTATACTCTGCTGCCAACTGCTGGGCGTTTTTTGAAATAACTACCATTGCATTAAGCCACCTCTTCATGTCTGAAGCTGCAATGCCTGTATTTCCATCATGAATTAAATAGGAGTTGCTATTGCATTAGAGTTGTGCAATTAATCGAAATTCAATTAATTACAAAATCAGCATAATCGTAAAAAAAAAATTATTAATACGTACTAATTTTGACTTGTTTAAATACATTTGCACCTTTTCATTTTATTTTAAAATGACAAATTTAATTAATTTTGTTTCATCCAAAAGGAACGTGCATAATTATAGTGTTTCAAATAATTGTATTAAATTTAATAAATGATTGTCCTAATCGTGATTTAAATTATTACCAATATAATTGTGATGAATATTTTCTTAACTCATTCACTCCCAGCTATTTTCACTGAAGCAACCCCCTTCGCTCCCGGCTGTTTTACTGGCTTTTGACTGATTTTGCAAGATCCACAGAATATTTCGTTTTATTGCTATAAAAACATGCAAGCCTGTTGCAACATGGCCCAGGCTGATCTCTTATACTCTGCTGCCAACTGCTGGGCGTTTTTTGAAATAACTACCATTGCATTAAGCCACCTCTTCATGTCTGAAGCGGCATTAAAGCCTTCTGTATGTTCTAGCATTACAATTTTTTATTTTATTTTTTTAAACGTATAAATACGTTTTTGGGATTGTATGACAAAGTATTTAAAAAAATGTATTAATATGTTCTGGGTTTGAATGAGTTCATAATCGAGCAGCCCTTAATGTATCGCCAGTAATGATGAACGTCGTGTGAAAAAGTAAACAATGATTTTCGCCTTAAGGCTTACCGTATCATTTACGTAACGGATTAGCAAAGAACAGTCCAAAGATGTTGTAAAAAGCACGTTCAAACTAACCTTTATGCAAACGCAAAGCGGAAAACCACCGCAAAGATGCACTTAGTGAGGTAGGACACATGTCGTATGAAAATGAAGGGCACCTCAGGTAAGACGGAGGCATTTTCTCAACAAGATTGCTTCCTATTAAAACAAACAAGGCTGCTTCCTTTCCAAACTACAAGCTCAGTTGTGACATGTGGATCCATTTAGATGATTGTAAGTGACAGCGACCATGTTTTGGTCTTTACTTGGGCTCTCTCCCCTGTTAATTTATTCAGATCTTTGTTGGACAGACTATTGCACCTCTCTCCCAAGCTTTTTCAGCAGCCTCTCCCATTGTTACGCTCCCACCAAGAAAACTTTTGCTTCACAAAGATTCTGATGTTCAGAAAAGCTTTACAAGTCACAAAGCTTTTAGCGGACATTCCCGCGATGCACTTTGGCGTCTGGCCCCCGGCTCAGTCCATTCAAATAGTTGAATGCTGTATTAATGTCAGCTTCTGAAAAGCGATCATTCGCGTCATAGTGAAGTGCCATTTTTAAGCATGACGTGGAAATAAGGCTGATTAGGACATTTTTCTTTGGGAAAAAAATGAATGGATGTCATCTTACATGGATGTGACTCATACCATGTAACAAAGAAAAGGGAAACGAATAGAGAATGTTGTACATTACGCAGAAAGACTTCCGCGTTTAATCATTAGATGTAAGTAAAGTGTATTATGTTGCAAATTATGTGTACATAAGTACATACCATCAGCAATACTGGCAGTTCAGTACACTCATTCTATTTTCCCTTTACTGAGGACTAATGGACGAAAGCTGATGGGGACAAAGTTGGAACAAAAGAAGTCATTTGCAATTTAACAGTGTTTAATCAGTTTGTCATGTTGGTGCCTAGTTGGTTTAACAAAAGGGATCCCCGGGGCACGGGGATTTAGACAAAGCGGGTTCGGAGCGGACAGAAAGAGTTGTGATGTTTTAACATCGCTTTCAGTTTTACATTGTTGCGGGGGTGAATGGAAATGAGGACCTCGGAGTCAGTAAGGGGGATAATTATGGCTCAATATTCAGTGCAATAGGCAGACCATCATGCCAGCGTTCAAAAAAACAAAAGAAAAATTTGGCATATATATGCATATATATTAGGGGTGTCAGGCGATATTTTTTTTTTAATTGTAATTAACTCAATCACTGCCATTGACGGCTATAGACGTAAAAAAAAAATCATTTGAACTATTTCTATTAGATTAACTTTTTTTTTTTTTCACACTTTTGTTAACAAGAGTATGAAAACCTAGAAAAAAAATATCGTACATTTAGAACAGATTTAAAATTTGTGATTAATCAGGAGTTAACTAGTGAAGTCATGTGATTAATTACGATAAAAAAATGTAATCGCCTGACGCCCTTAATTTTTAATAATCTTTACTCTTTTTATAAATCGCGTCAGGCGATTTTTTTTTTATTGTAATTAATTGCATGACTTCAATAGTCACACATAATCACACATTTTATATCTGTTCTAAATGTACGATAATTGTTTTTTCTAGGTTTTCATACTCTTGTTAACAAAAGTGAGAAAAAATGTTAAACTAATAGAAATAGTTCAAATGAATTTTTGACGTCTATAGCCGTCAATGGCAGTGAATGAGTTAATTGCATGACTTCAATAGTTAATTACCACTTAATCGCAAATTTTATATAATTATTTTTTCTACGTTTCATACTCTTGTTAACATAAAAGTGGGGGGGGGGAATGTTAAAATAATAGAAATATGGCTGAATCTTTAAATCATTAATACAGTAATTTCATAATCATAAAATTCAGTTAAAATTAAAAAGATGTACTGTACAGTAAAAAACAAGTGTGATATGGATTTGTGTTTTCATATTAAGAGCTATCTCATCTTTAACACAAAGTAGCTTGTGAAATTCTGCACATTTTTAAAACTGTAAAATACAACTTGAACCCAGTCTCCACAAATATATGCATTATTGTTAAATTTGTTACTGCTAAATTTTGACGTGAACATATCTGCTGCGTTGCGACCGCAATTCCCCCAGTAGGGGGCGGCCATTAATGGCGCGTTAAAAAAATGAGTGGCGTTAAAGGAACTTGAAATGAACTCAAATTGAATCCGCTAATTTTGACACCCCCTAATGAATGAATGCATTTTCCTCATCATGTATCCATCGCAGGTGCAGCTTTCTCCGGGAGTCATTAGAAATCCCGAGCAGAACACATCATCCTTTATCAAAGCCATAGAGGTGAATCTCAAACGATAAATATTTGATCAGCTTCTCAAGGAGCCTCTGCATGTGCCACGCATAACCATGTGGCCCAGCCTTTCACGACCGACACTAGCCGGGAATTGTGTACAATGTTTGATCTAAGTGGTGTCACTCTCTGAGCCACGTTTTCCCCACGGTCATTCTCAATTCTCTCTTATAGAAAGTCAAACAAAATAAATGTCTTTTCATAACAAGCGGTGTAGAAAGTGGATGAGCGTCTCCTTTCTCTTTGCATTAGTAGAAAACGTGACTAGAAACTGTCACGGCAAAATGGTTGCATTTTTTTTTAAGAAAAAAAAAAAGCGTTCCCACAGCAGTCGATCAGGGTGTCTTTATCTTGTCCTCCTGCCACTTTAGATTTGGAGTCTTAAATTTGCTCCGAAAACTCTCCAAAGGATGTATGCCCTTAAGTGACAGGAACAGGTTTGTCATCTTTAACTGACTAACACCTTTGAAATGGTTGACAAAGATGATGTGTTCTCTTTTTTTTTTTTTTTGGAGAGCTCAGTATTGTTCATTCGGTAATTTTACCGATTTGACATGTCATCATCATTGCTCTCTTTTTTTTAATTATTATTTTTTTTTTTGTATGTGCGTGCAAGTGTGTGTGTATTCATTAGTTCACCTAAAACCTATTAAAAAATCCCATACCATTCACCTAAACCGAACACTTCCAGCCAGAGTCGTGAGGCCGTCAGGAGACCCGAGGAAGGACCAAAGAAAGGAAAGTGAAATCCACCACCCACCAGGCCACCAACCAGAGATGATGTGTTCTCTTTTTTTTTTTTTTTGGAGAGCTCAGTATTGTTCATTCGGTAATTTTACCGATTTGACATGTCATCATCATTGCTCTCTTTTTTTTAATTATTATTTTTTTTTTTGTATGTGCGTGCAAGTGTGTGTGTATTCATTAGTTCACCTAACACCTATTAAAAAATCCCATACCGTTCACCTAAACCGAACACTTCCAGCCAGAGTCGCGAGGCCGTCAGGAGACCCGAGGAAGGACCAAAGAAAGGAAAGTGAAATCCAGCACCGACCAGACACCACCCACCAGGCCACCAACCAGAGATGATGTGTTCTCTTTTTTTTTTTTTTTTGGAGAGCTCAGTATTGTTCATTCGGTAATTTTACCGATTTGACATGTCATCATCATTGCTCTCTTTTTTTTTATTATTATAATTTTTTTGTATGTGCGTGCAAGTGTGTGTGTATTCATTAGTTCACCTAAAACCTATTAAAAAATCCCATACCGTTCACCTAAACCGAACACTTCCAGCCAGAGTCGCAGGAGACCCGAGGAAGGACCAAAGAAAGGAAAGTGAAATCCAGCACCCACCAGGCCACCAACCAGAGATGATGTGTTCTCTGACTGAAAGCGTTGCTGGATTCTTCTGGAATATACTGTGGAACATATAACAGGAGGCAACTACCAATTATTCAGCTCATAGGCTGGAAATTAAACATAAAAGAAAAAAAAAAAGATATGAAGAGGATAAGTGCAATTTGTGTATTATGCTCAGAAGCAGTTACTATGCCATACCAGCTGCAAAGCCTAATGCACTGTTTGGCCTAATTATGTGAGTGTCTGCTTAAAAATGTGCATTTATTCATGAAAGTCAAGTCTCTATATCTCTGACTCATTTCTCAGGCTATAAAATAATGACAAAGGCACTTCGGCTTCCTCCCGCAAAGACATCATAACGTATTCAACATAAAAAAAAAAGGTCATAAAGATAATTAATGCATCGGAACAATTTGCCAACATCATCTTATCATCTCTTATGCTTCAGATGAACCGAATGCAGAACTTGGTGAAATCTCGTCCGAAAAACTTGTCAACAATACAGCTCTGAAGGTATTGGAATTATAGAGACAACAGTGATGGCAACTGTAGCCGTTGCTCAAACATCGGAATGAAGTGCCAAAGCATGCGGCCCCCCCCAGTCATGTTTTAGCTTGGCATGGCTTAATATTGCCACAGCTGTGTCGGCTCTCGGGGCCATCGCAGCAAGTCGGACACCTAGTGGGAACACTTCCTAATTCTTGTTTGACTCACGTTACCTCGTAGCTGGTTGGTTACGTTCCAGACCAACCAGCAAAAAGTGACATTTGCAATATGGAAAAGAAAAGTATTGAAATGAGTGGGTGTCGAAATCAGTGCGTTCATTTAACACCACAAATTTTTTAAACATGCGATTAATGACCGCCCCCTACTGGGGGAATTCCAGTCACAACGCAGCAGACACGTCCACATCAAAATTTAGCTGTAATAAATGTAATAATAATGCGTATATTTGTGGAGACTGGGGTCAAGTTGTATCTTAATTTTTTTTTTAATGTGCAGAATTTCACAAGCTACTTTGTGTTAAAGATGAGATAGCTCTTAATATGAAAAGAAAAATGCACTGAGTTGTCACCAACGTCTTACAATTGCAATTATGCCATCTAGTGGCAGAAAAAATGACCTCAATACAAATCAATAGCACACTTGCACAGTAAATGTTATGAATTATTATAAAATAACATTATAAGTGTCCAGGCCTGAAGACATCTTAGCATGATGCCGATATAAAATACACAAACGGTCGCAAGTTTTAGCCACTAAGTAATGTCCACGTCCCCACCGTGTACCAGTTCTATTTCCCAGGCCATTTTGTATCAAGTCGCACAGAAAGCCTGAACAAAAAATGCTCCAGTGGCTTAGCGCGGACCATCAGAGTCTGACGGAAGTTCAATTTTGAAAAACAGGCGCCTGTGCTTCTGTCAAAATGCTCATCTTTGTCATGAAATATGGGAAAAAAGGTAAACACAAAAATGAGTAAAAAAAAACAAACGTTTGGAGAGCTTCTTCAAAGACAGAAGAAGAGTATAAAACTTCCAGGAAAAATTAATCTATTTAACAGACAATATCAGTAGTTCTACTTAAGGTAGGTGTTAATTGCTAGTTGACTCGCGTGCTCCCGCTCTGCATAATATATCGCGACAGGCTTGCAAATGAGGCAATCAAGCCATCAAAGCCGCTTGGGCAAATGGAACCCAAACATCCAGCATTAAAAGACAAGCCGTTGTCATTTTTTGGTTGCTCCAAAACGGGCCCTGGCTTGTTGAAGTAAAAAAAAAAGAAAAAAAAGTAGGGTCCAGATAATTACAACATTCAACATAATAGTGAGTTGCATATTGAATTGATCATTTGCTTTTATTTGTTTTTGTGCAGCACAAAAGGTGTTGAAGTGCTCTCGAAGGCAGGCCCCAAAACTCCCTAGTTGCTCCCTGGGTGTCTTTTGCTGCATCGTGTCATTAACCAAAAGTGCTTCCTGTATTTACCACTCTAATTGCTTAAATACAATGATCTGACTTAGTGTTAGTTGTCAGTCCTACACAAACAAACAAACTTGTTCTCGATGTCACAACAGCGATCGTACTCTTATCGATCCCGTATGAGGCGTCGACGTGTTTGTTTGTTCTACAAAACGCAGATTAGCCCAACAATCATCCTACTCTACTGGTTGAGACACTCTTTCGTCTTGGGACCAAAACCAAGCCCCCAAAAAATAATTAGTGTGCCTATTCAATATATCTTTCCAATAAATGAGGTGGCATGAGAGGAGGGGAAACTTTTCTCATCCCCGTCGTTGAGGCTGTGTGAGAAATGTTTAATTCATTGTCAAACGAAATACCCTACTTAGTATGAAGTTGCACATTTAGAGAAGAGTGAGAGAGTACTTCATATTTAACGAGCATAAAGTAATTATATCTTTCCTTGATGCATCCAGGGCTTCATTTGAATAAACATAGTGAAGTACTGAAGGGCTGAGAAGCAAGATGCCGCTATGATCTTTCAATGTCCTCACACCGCAACACAACGCCTTTGTGATGTTTATGACAAATATAGCTAAATTAATAGCAAAATATTTTTATTAGTATGATATTTGGCATATTTCCTAACAGAAACATACATCCATATTTCCATCCAAACAGGTGGCAAATCCAGGCCTACAAAGTAACAACCCTGCCACAGTTAGCCGTATAGGTGCTAGCTAGCTAACTCCCTAGCAGGTAAACAAAGCACCATGGGAGCTAGCTAGCTAGCTAGAGCCAAACTGTGGCAGTGTCCGAATGTCCACTCTTGTCCCCTAAACCCTCATTCACTAAATAGCCTCGCAATATATAGTAGCTTAAATATTTAGTGCTCTCAGTCTGTTTAGCGATTCGGACAGCCGTCAGCCAGCTCACTACTTTTTCCTCGGCGCATATCACGTGACCACCGCAACTGTTACACGACATGAATCTTCGATTACTTATTGTAAATGAAAATGTTTTTTAACTGTACTTAGTTCCTTTGTTTTAAACATTTTTAATTAAAATGCATTATTTCCATAGTATATTCCATGTTTTTTTTTATACTCGCAATGTATTGTGGTCTGTATCAACCCGGTTGAGTGAACATAGATGTTTACTACTTTTCAGAGTGCATTGTGGGTAATTTTTAGTTCCCTACATTTTCAATCCCTTCACATTCGGACACCACTACAAAATGGCGTGACCACTCAGTAGGGCACTATATAGTAAGTAGGGTGCACATTCAGAAACAGCGCCCCTGTTGCTAGCTAGCTAGCTCCCTAGCAGGTAAATGAGCACCATGAGAGCTAGCTAGCAGGAAGCTTATATACTCAGTGAGAGTAGCATGGTTGTCTCTAAGAGACGTTTCATTTTGAAAACTAGCTAGCTAGCTCCCTAGCAGGTAAATGAGCACCATGAGAGCTAGCTAGCTCAGCTAGCAACAGGTGCTAACGCCAAACTCTGGCAGGATTTTTTTACTTTCTGGCCCTGGATTTGCTACCTCTGTATATGTATTAGACGTGCAAGGGTAAATCGACGAGTAATCAATTATCAAATTAAACGCTAATTATTTTTGAGAATCGAGGAATCCTTTATGTATTTTTTTCTTCAGTTTCTTAATAGTAAAGCGGACTTGATTATCTTTGTGTCGAATAATTTTTGCCAACATGTTACAGACCAAAACAGGAACTGAACCATAATATATTTTTTTGTCAATATGAAATAATGTCATGTTCTTTAATAAGAAGAAATTAAAAACGTTTTTTTTTTTTTTAAATCCAATTCATTATCGACAAAATAATCAACAGATTATTAAAATAATCATTACTTGTAGCCCTGATATTTGGGATGTTTTAAAATATATTAATTACAAATTCCACCATATCATTTGAACATTACAATACAGTAAGAATACATCATCTCGCCAAAAGAAGTCCACGCTCATGTATTGCCGTACTTTCTGTTTGTCATTTGATCATTTATGGCCAAGAGGTGGTTTTCAAACAAATACTCACAGAAATTATGATTTTACAATTACGTTAACAATAACTACAAACAAATTTTAGGTATTATTTCCTTTAACGTTTTCAACCTCATATTGGCACCTGACATAAGACACCTAGAATCAGTAACAATTTGCCATACAATGCAAGAAGGTATTCAGGTACAGTATTCCCTGTCATGACACAAACGTCTTTTTAATCATAGCAATGGAGCCCATACATCTTTGCAAGCTATTGCATTTTTATGCACGGCACGACATTCGTATCAAACCCCCAAAGGACTATCAAAGGCAAACATAAAGTGCCAATTAAATCCCTTTCAACTCATATTATTTTATGGTCTTCTGCTGAAAACCCTGCACGCTAAATGTTATACGATCATGTTTGCCATTGTCCAGGAAATAATAGAAAAAGCTGAATATTTAAATGATGTCGTGAGGAAATTTTAAATTAAGAAATATGTTGGTTTTGGTCTAATGAGAGTCGCTCCTAAAAGTGAAATCTCGGGTGTGTTGAAAAGCATTTGGCCTGTCATTTTTATTTCCCAAGAAGGCCATCGGATTGAGCTATGCCAACTGCTTTAACGTGTGCAGCTCAGATGTCCTGCCAAGGGCAAGGTCCCAAAGTAACTTTTAGCCTCAGGTTAACGTCATGCTACCGACTTACAACGTTGTAACACATTATTCAGCAAGCCTTTAGCTGTGCAGTTGATGACTGGCACTGGCACATTTGCTATAGTCTTATTAGAGTCTGTTTTGGAAGCGAAAAGAAAATAAATATTTTTATAATCAACAAAAATATAGCGTAACTTAAAAGATGCATTTTTTTTCTTTTTATTTTTTGAGAGCTCAGTATTATTCATTCAGCAGCCTTCCCGAGTCAACATGTCGTCGTCATCGCTCACTTTTTGTTTTGTGTGTTTGTGTGTGTGTGTGTGTGTGCGTGCAAGTTTGTGCTCTTAAATGTACCTGAAACCCGTTATAAATCCAAGACCCGCAAGAGTTATAAATCCAAGTCCCGCCAGAGTCATGGAGTTGTCAGGAGCCCAGAGGAAGGATCAAAGGAAGGAAAAATGAAACAAAGGGAAATCCAACACCAAGCAGACACCACCCTCCAACCACGTTAAAAATCCAGAATTTTTTAGCAACCCCTCTAAATTCCAACATATGAGGGAGACATCAACAGACCAGAGGAAAGACTAAAGGAAGGAAGGAAAGAAGCATAGATGAAGCAGAGTGAGATCCACAAGCACCAACCTCCACTAATTCAGCGACCAGTGGGAAAAGCATATTCTTGGTGAGTTTCAGAAGATGCAATTTTTCCTATGTAGGGGAGATCTGGGCTTGTTGTCACATGGGTTAAGTTGTCACATTGCAGTTATCTTTGCCACTAAAGGGTGTAACTAAAAAGTAGAATTCTAGTTTTCCTCCACGGTAAGTTTAAGAAAGGTAAAACGGGCTGAGAGCCATGCCCTACGTGCCAACAGTTTCTAAGGACTTCAATCTAGTGCGGGACAGTTGTAAGATATTTGATGTCAACATTTGTACAAAGGCCATATTCAACATTTTTTCCAAGCTCAATGATAAACATTTTCTGGGCCTAACTTCACTGTTCACTTTGATAAAAATATATATATATAAAAAAAGAGAACAGTAATAATTTTGTCCTTGTTCTATTAGTTGTAAAATCAAGTGTGACAACCTACCCCTTAGGGTGTGACAACTTACCCAATGGTGGGGCAACATGTCACATGTTTACACTCTATTTAATTGCTTATAACTCAACAAAGGATAAAAATGACTTGAATAAGGATGGATGATGATGTGATTCCAGGAAATATGTAAGAGTGTAAGAGTACTCCCTAATTGCCTGCAATGTTGCCGACGACACACATTTAGCTTTATATTGCATCATGAATGATCCTTCAATTGTGTCTGGTCACATTCTTGTTTCAAATGCACGTGTGGAACATAACTCTTGCTGAAAGTCACTGCTTCTTGTTAAACAACACGGGAACAAACAAGCTCATGTAGATAAGGACAAACTTTCCGATTGCAATCGCTTGTCACCTTTAAAAAGTGAATTTGAAAGTGTGCCATGAAGGTGGATTGCGTTGTGATGAATCGTTTTCGGCTCGCAAACATTTAAAATAATGTACCGCGTCATTCTTGAAAATTTTTTTTATCCAATTGTGATGTTGCAGAATGCGCACGTTCTCTTTTATGTTACAGCAGGTTATTGTTGCACAGGCGCGGCACTTTGTGCTGTGACAGGAGGATGCTAAAATGCACAAGGTGCGAGTGGAAACATTTTTTTTGCAACAGAATGAAGATGGAAATAAATGAGGCAGTTATAGGGTGACTGGATCCGTCATTGATTGTTTAAGGCGCTATGCAGGACGCATATCACACAGGAAGAGCTGTTTATCTTTCGATCAGTAATCAGGGCCCTGCTTTTGTCAATTATTTACAATTTGGACTGCTAATAAATCCATAAGGTGCCATCCATCTTAAAGAGAGAGAGGCAGGTGCATTCATGACATCCACAAAAACAAGCAATTCAACAACATTCACCCTGCGTGAATATTGCAATTTCATCTCTCCGAACTCTTCATTGCCCTTCAACAGTGCGGTGGTGTTATTAGTCTCTGTTTTATTGCACTGGATCCAGGTGAGCAAAATTGATTGGCAATCAATACCGAGAGCACAGAAGTGAACATGATCCAAAAACTGCGTCAAATGACAAGGTTTTAGTGGTAGCGCTTTTGACACGTGACGGTTATATGCAGTCAAATCCTCCTCCACATTTAATATTTCAATGGAGGACTTTTTTTTTTTTCTTTCTTCCTCCACACACAAGAAAATGAATATCAGGGACACACTTGTGACTTTTGGCTTTGTGCCACTGGATGACGTGTGGGCTATACAAAAAGCAGGATATTTCAAAGGAGATGAATGCATTCAAGCTGAGATTGATAACATCTAATTAAATGTGTCAGTGGGAAGGAGGACTTTCTTTTTATATGATTGAGCCGATTATATAATACGTTTGCCTTTCTTTGATATAACTCTACTGGGGTTATAGAGACTGTGAATGAGAATATTACATTTTGTTTGTCATAATGGTTTGCTTTAGAGATTCATCAGTTAATCGACTATTAATCGATTATCAAATCAGTTGATTTTTTTGATAATATATATTTTTTTTTAATTGGCCAAATGCTTGGAATTTCAGCTCTTCAACGGTAAATATTCTCAGATTTCTGTAGTCCTCCACGAAAGTGGACTGGTTATCATTTTCGAACCAGTGTTTCCCCCAGTGCTTTATAAACCTGGCGGCCAACCACCCCCATCCCTCCTCCCCGTGTCGACGAACAACAAATAGTATTTGCTTTTTTTTTTTTTCTTTTTTTTTTCAGGAGAGCTCAGTATTGTTCATTCGATTTGACATCATCATTGCTCTCCTTTTTAAAAAAAAAACAAATAAATTAAAAAAATTTAATAAATGTTTTTTTTTTAAATATATATACATATATATATACATATACACACACACATATATATATATATATATATATATATATATATATATATATATATATATATACATATACACACATATATATATATATATATACATATACACACATATATATATATATATATATATATATATATATATATATATATATATATATATATATATATATTTATTTTTTGTATGTGGGTGAGTATGTGTATGTGTATGTGTGTGTGGTGCGTGCGTGCGAGCGTGTGTGTATTCATCAGTTCACCTAAAGCCCATTAAAAAAAATCCCATACTAACAATATAATATAATAATAAATTGCCAAATGCAGAAACATCAATGTAAGTTATCACTACTACTATCACAAATAGTATTTGCTATTGATGATGATTCGGCGCATGTTGTTTGTCATCCGTCCACCAAGTTTAGCAAATTTTTTTTGGACATGATATATTTACATGTCCAAACCAATAAAAACGCATAATTTGAAGGATGTCAACAATTCTGGTTCATGATTGGATCCTAGCTAACCAATCACAATCGCAAGTTGACTTGCACGATGTTCATGTTAAAAATGTTACATATAAGTTTGGTAAGTTTACAACATGTTACAGCCATATTATCCTGGCGTCCACTATGACAAATAAAAACACGAGATAACCCCAAAAACATTTATGTGGGAAAAGAGTCAAAATCAGTTAAAAAAAATATATATATAAAAAATTGCCCTGTAGAAAAAATACTGGTCTGAAAGGGTTAAAACAATTGCTTTTACTTTGGAAAATACCGTAATGGAAATATGGAAAATTAGAAATATATTCATTTTCTGCTGTTTTACTCACGTTTGACCAAACCAGTAACTGAGTCATAATTAATTTGTTTGTGCAGTGTCAATTTAATTAATTTAACTATCGCAAAAAAAAGGATAGATGAACCAATCGCCATCCTTCCCTCAGTAACATTCTTTGACTATTGGTTTGGGGGGGGGGGGGAAGAAAAAGAAAAAAAGTCCACTGCGGAGAAATCTCATCATGAGTCATCAAATGAGATTTGTTTTGTGCGCACAACATTCAGCATTCCGACCAGGAGGGATGCAAAGGAAACACTGGGTTCAATCAAGCTTTGTGTTTATAGACCGCCGTGACCACCTTCCCCATTTTTGATGTACGTATATACCAAGCATGAAAAAAAACTGGTAGAAGAAAAATAATTTGAGATTAAACACGCCCTCATTTCTCTACAATAATATCAATACGAGGCCAAGTCAGTGTTCAATATTCTGTACCAAGTGCTCAGAGGGCGTGATGTAAGAGTTGCAAGTGCTGTGAGTTATTACAACATTCAGAGAGGCGGGGCAAGAGGGGATAAACGATTGTTTGATTTACCCAAAAACGATTTAGTCAACGCTTGTCAGAAAACTGTTTACACGGCTTCCTAATGCGCTTCCCTCCTTGTGTGAGCAACTATTTACAAAATATTCACCTCTTATACTTTAGTCATTCCATTTAATGGCGTTGAACGCCTCTAGGTTGATTCCATCTCTTGAAAATGACTTGATGATGTATTCATGCTTATCAGATATGCTCTACCCACAGAGGTCGCGCCGGGTGTCAGATGACAATTCGCACAATGGCTTCTTCCTGCAATCTCGGGGGGAAACGCCCACATGCAAATCGTTGTATTCGCTCGGCTTTCATAGCAAGTCGGAGATTGCTGTTGCCATAGAGAGGGAGGCCGACGCGGCCTTTTGATAAAGTACCGTTCCTGTTGCGAGGGAGGACATACGGAGAATGTTATAGATTGATGAAACAAACGTGAGGTCTAATGAAGTCACGGAAGATGGAAATAAAGGATATGGCTGACGAGTGTGTCAATTAGGGCTCAGGTAGTCTTTTCCTCTGGGGATCATCACGTTTTTGGTTGTTTTGAGTTTGTCTTTTTTTGCTGGGTTCCAGAAGCTTTTTCAAAGGGCAAACGAGTTATATGCTAAATGTTACAGCAGGTGAATAGAGAAGTAGATTGAAAAAAATATATTAACTCATTTGCTCCCAAAAACGTATAAATATGTTCTATTTTAAATATAAACATGGTCCCAAAAATGTATTTATATGTTTTTTTAAAAAAAAAAAGTTTTTTATGCTAAAGCATACAGAAGGCTTTGATGCAGCCTCTGAACTGAAGAGAACGCTCAAAGCAATGGTAGTTATTACAAAAACGGCCAGCAGGTGGCAGTAGATAAGAGATCAACCAGGGCAATGTTGCAAAAAGCTCTTTCCCCCACTGTTTGAAACAGATTTGTGAATAATGATGAAACTGAGCTGTATTCAAATCAGATCAAAATGCACTTTTTTTCCCCATGAAAGAAGCCACTCTAATCTTTTTTTTTTGTTGAATGAGTTAAAAATGTCATGTTAAATGCATCACTTTATTCCCAGGAAAGCAGCAGTTGGAGGATAACATAGAAAGAGCGACAAATCCTCAGGGATCTTCGGGTATTTGTCAGGTCCGTGCGTCCTAATATCAGGCGGGCTTAAATAGATCAAGCTGGAATTTCTAACCTTGGGTCACTTGTTAGTCTACCTCAGTAAGGACAGTAAAGTGAGTTTGAAAGAATTGAGGCGAAACATTCCATCTGAGTTGCTGGATTTTGTCCTCTAGATAATTTCATCAGTGCAGATTTGCTGTCCTCTAATTAGTTACCTCAATAGTTAACAATAACTCTGAATGGGCAATTACAAAGGAAGTATTATTGTTTTTTCATTTAAAATGTCTTTTTTGAGAAAACTCGGCAGAAGAACAACTGTTGTTAGGCAACTATAGGCCCCAGAAATTAAAGTTTAACTTACAGCAATGTCTGAATTCATGATCGTCTCAGCTTGTAACAATGGCTAGCAAGATGAAACATTTTTACAAAACTCACAAATCCGCATCACGTGTATCGTGTTTCTGTTTCGCTATCTGCCATTCTGTTTTTTGTAAATATGGTCTGGATGATTTGTTTCATGGCCTTACTTGTTTCCCGTACTTTGTATTTCTATGATCTGGCTTCTCTACGATTCTGTCTTGTGACATGAAATTCCATATTTATTTCTTGATATTCTCCTTCCGCTGTGGCTTTGGTCACATCTTTGTGTTTACTTTTGTATTAAATATTTGCAGTTTCACGTTGACCGTTTGTCATTGATATTTGTTTATAACTTGCTCGTTTCTCACTTGATTGCTTGGTTTGTGTCATGTTTGGGTTTTTGTTTGTTATGGACGTTCTTGTTGTTTTTGTCTGTGGTTGGTGTTTTTTTTTTTTGTCGCGTTCCTGGTTTCTTCCCTTGTCTCGTTATGTCTAACCACATCCACCTGTGTGTGTCTTCCCTTCCCCAGGTGTGTCTCATTAGTGTTGGTGTATTTAGTCTGTTGTGTTTTTCCAGTCGGTGTGGGTGCATTGCCTATGTTATGGAAGTTGGTGGAAGTTCATGTGTCAAGTCTTCGTCACTGCCAAGTAGCCTATGTCACTGCCAGGTCACTGCCAAGTCATCATCGCCACAGCCAAGTCATCACCGTCACAGCTAAGCAAGTCGTCATAGTCACAGCCAAGTCAAGTCACTCCACAGCAAGTCAAGTCAAGGCAAATCAGGTCCTATCACGCCACGTTTGTTCCAGTTTTGGTGACCAGTCTACTCATGTCCCTTCCAGTCATGGCGACCAGTGTGTCAAGTCTTTGTCACCGCCAAGTCATCATCGCCACAGCCAAGTCATCACCGTCACAGCTAAGCAAGTCGTCATAGTCGCAGCCAAGTCAAGTCACTCCACAGCAAGTCAAGTCGAGGCAAATCAGGTCCTATCACGCCGCGCTCGTTCCAGTCGTGGCGACCAGTCTACTCCCGTCCAGTCCAGTCATGGCGACCAGTGTGTCAAGTCTTTGTCACCGCCAAGTCATCATCGCCACAGCCAAGTGTGATGTTTACACTGTATATTGTCTTTATTTTCTCCCCTCTTCTGTTTTTGTAAATGGCCTAATTTACAGCTAAGCAAGTCGTCATAGTCGCAGCCAAGTCAAGTCACTCCACAGCAAGTCAAGTCAAGGCAAATCAGGTCCTATCACGGCAATGCCCGTTCCAGTCATGGCGACCAGTCTACTCCCATCCCGTCCAGTCATGGCGACCAGTGTGTCAAGTCTTTGTCACTACCAAGTCATCATCGCCACAGCCAAGTCATCACCGTCACAGGTAAGCAAGTCGTCATAGTCGCAGCCAAGTCAAGTCACTCCACAGCAAGTCAAGTCGAGGCAAATCAGGTCCTATCACGCCACGCTCGTTCCAGTCGTGGCGACCAGTCTACTCCCGTCCCGTCCAGTCATGGCGACCAGTGTGTCAAGTCTTTGTCACCGCCAAGTCATCACCGTCACAGCCAAGTCAAGTCACTCCACAGCAAGTCAAGTCAAGGCAAATCAGGTCCTATCACGCCACGCTCATTCCAGTCGTGGCGACCAGTCTACTCCCGTCCAGTCATGGCGACCAGTGTGTCAAGTCTTTGTCACCGCCAAGTCATCACCGTCACAGCCAAGTCAAGTCACTCCACAGCAAGTCAAGTCAAGTCAAGGCAAATCAGGTCCTATCACGCCACGCTCATTCCAGTCGTGGCGACCAGTCTACTCCCGTCCAGTCATGGCGACCAGTGTGTCAAGTCTTTGTCACCGCCAAGTCATCACCGCCACAGCCAAGTCAAGTCACTCCACAGCAAGTCAAGTCAAGGCAAATCAGGTCCTATCACGCCACGCTCGTTCCAGTTGTGGTGACCAGTCTACTCACGTCCCGTCCAGTCATGGCGACCAGTCCAGTCACATCCCGTCCAGTCATGATTGTCTCACTGCCTAGCTTCCCACCATTTCTCATCCCTCACGCCCACACTGGCAGTTTGAAACAGGCTGATTGTTTTGCTTTTGAGTCTGCTTTGGGGTCCAAGATTCGACATTTACTGTCTGACTGCGTGACAGCATGGAAAGCAGCATAATGTAGAGTGACTAAATGTTACCTTTTGCACGGTTTTTCATGGGATCAATTAGCACGTGTTGAATTTGACTGCACTTTGCGCGACATGTGGAAGGCGGAGTGTGTGCCCGCGACTGGTAGACGCGGGGACTGCTCCCAAGTTGATTGTGAGGGTGCGTGCGCGTTATTGTTATATATTAAAAAAGAACAAAGTAGGTCAGCATTTTATGTTGGTAAAATCTCATTTCATAAGCGTTCAAATAAGGTGCTGAACTACGCTGGTTTATGAGTCTTTGCTTGTCTCAAAAATAAACTTACTGAAGGAGGCGTAGTCTGAAGTTGAAGTACGTGTTTTGGTTGCCAAATGGAGACGCCCATTAAAAACATTCTGTTTCAAATAATTGTATCTACACATTTATCAGTACATGCAGGAGATAACCCATTATGTCCAAATCATCATGAACCAGAGATGAAAGGTTTTGATTTTACAGCGACGTAACACTTTTTGATGTGTACATCAATGTCTACTTACATTTGCTTTCCACTTTGTCCGCCGTATTACTTTTACAGAGATCACTCTAAATATCCATGACGGCTCTTTGTTGTTGGCATGCCCTCCCCTCGGTATTGAGGCCAGTGCAACCGTGCTGTCCTAAAATAAATGATTGATGAAGATGGGCAGTAATACTGCAGAAGCATATGCTTGAAGCTCTCAGAATCTACAATGAGGTTCTGATGCAAACGTATTTTGATACAATAAAAGCCGTCGGGAGATTTGTGACATTTCCCCTCATATTCTTTCAGTTCCATATGGTGACTTTCTAACTTGGCTCTGATTCCCTTCAGACAGCGAGCAAATAGGGAACGAGTTTTTCCCAACTACATCCTACAATCTTTTCATTTTGCTAATGGGATTAGAAAGTATTTTCTGCAAAACGTGATTATGTGCTTAAGTGAAAAATGGCTGAAACATCACAGTTAAGCCAGTGTGCCGCTGTGTTATTTTCGTCTTGCAGAAGACTGTAGTCATTTGTTGAACATTATTTTCTGTTCTCACAAAAAGGATCAACTGGTTACAAATTACCACAGAAGTAAAACAATTCATCCCAAATATGTGCACCTCCTTAATCCCATAAAGGTCTTGATCTCATGCTCAAGTGGAGTCACGAGGGACTTCCTCTTCCGCTCTGAGCAAAACTAAGAGGGCCACCGGGCTCTCCAACGCAAACAAACATCTGTGGGCAGATAAACAGAGCGCATTCCTGTGAAAGGTCAAGCGCTTCATTGGAAAAGGGAAACATGAGCAGGCTGTAATCCAGCATCTCAAGCTTTGCCAAAGCAATGACGGCCACGCCGGAAACCGATAGAAATGTCAGCGCTGGCCACAAAGCCGCCTCCACGGGGGCCCTTTTCATCGCTGGAGCATGTGGGGCTATTTGTTTGCATGCCAACCATCTGGGATGAGAGCAAAGAAGACAGGTAGTAGCTACAGTTGATGATCAAGCGCTAATATAGTGTGTGGCCGAGACTCAGAGTGACACATCAGAGGAGGAGTGCAAAATCCTGGAACGCTCGCAATTGCTACTGGATGCTCATATTCGTAACGTCCGCATGCTGGAGCTGGCAGACGGGATGTGGTTGCCCCCCTTGTTAGAAAAGGTCATTCGCTATCAGTGTTGCCATAGTTACCTTGAAGAAGTAACTTAATTATTTTACTGATTACTTGCTTTAAAAGTAATTTAATTAATTTACTAATTACTTACTTGAAAAAGTAACTTAGTTACATTACTGATTATTTGGTATAAAATTAACTTTACTGATTCCTTTCTTTAAAAGTAACTTGGATTACAAGTTACTTTACCTTTCTGACTTTAATTATTAATTATTAAACTTTTCAGAATTCCACTTAAATTTGCTACTTGTTTTACATTTCAATTTAAAAAAGCAGTCTTCCTAGACTTAATTCAGCAAAAACATTTTTTTAGTTACTTTAGTGATTACTTGCTTCAAAAAGTAACTTAGTGACTTTACTGGTTATTTTGTATAAAAAGTAACATATTTACTTTACTGATTACTTAAAAGTTAAATATAACAGATTACAAGTTACTTTACCTTTTTGACTTATTTTTAATTAATTAATTAAATTAAATTTAATTGTAATTAAAACAAAACAAAAAACGTTCTTCCAAGACTTCACTCAGCAAAAATCAATAAAAAAAATTTTTTCTTAATAAACAGTCTTTTTACTTGACATATTTAACTATCAATGTTATGATGGCAAAACTCAACATTTATAATGTACATTGTTTAAAATATAACAATTAAACAATCTGCGATCCTTTTTTTTCGTGTGTGTGTTATAGAAGCTACTCTAGCTAACACTGTTGACTGAACAGAATGCAAAACAAAGCTTAATATTTTTGGTTTTAGCTGACAAACTCAAAATAGTGACTGTACTTGAATCTTGAAAACGCAAATCTCTGTCCTTACTGGACACGTGAGTCTTAATGCGCTGAAAACAATCGTGTTCACTCCCTCAGACGTGATGATAATTTGAATACTCCCACAACGCATTTTACAATGATTGATACTAGAGTGTTCCTTTCCTATGTGTTGTATAATGTATTATTTGTTTATTGACTTTACTCTTGTAATCATTAGTCTTCAATAAAATATAAAAAAATATATAGATGGCCAACTTCAACTGCTTTTATTGGTATAAAATGCCACTCTCTCTAAAATATTGGTGTTGCATTCTACAAAGTAACTATCAGGCGGATTCCAAAATTAACTTAGTCTGATTACTTGTTCGGAAAAAGTAACACATTAGATTAGTAATTTCTCTAAGATGTGCTTAATTTAGAGTAACGTGCTACATTGTAACGCATAACCGACTTCACTGATCATGATACTAGCATTTCCGATTTGCAGTATTCATCAGTCGGTATGTCACCGATTCTACAATGAATTGTATTTTTGGGTCACACAACAGTGCAGCAAACTGACTTCGTCAAAGTTCCAAGTGAAGTTTTGGTCCATTTATGCCTGCTTAAATTTGAACTAGAGCCTCTCAGTAAAAATGTATTTGCTGAGCATATTTTTTTCATCATGTTCCTCTCACTGTCCATAAGGACAGATGCCCACAGCCACGGAGTGTGTCCTGGTTCACTGAGTCTTTCACTTCATCATAATCTTTGTCTCATCAAATCACATCATAGTTATTTCCCTTGTGATGTCGCAATTTGTCATTGAGTTTCAGTTGACTGCACCCTAAATGCCCTAAATCCACCGCATGCTTGCTTGCTTTTTTTTTTTTTAAACATGATCAATCCAGAGTTCAAAAAATGTTGTTTTTTTTTCA
Source organism: Vanacampus margaritifer (assembly GCF_051991255.1). NCBI lineage: Eukaryota > Metazoa > Chordata > Actinopteri > Syngnathiformes > Syngnathidae > Vanacampus > Vanacampus margaritifer. Next base: position 20,433,159 of record NC_135441.1, on the reverse strand, counting down.
TGAAATGCTCCTTCAGATGACATTAGAAACATGTTTACTACCGACAATGCAAGCACAAACATTTATTCATTGCTTGTAATGTTTTCACACACATGCTCAGTTTAAACAATTTACTCTTTTTTTTGTTCACGCCAGTGTCTTTGAACCTGATGAGCAGCGGAATGAAGGAAAAGACGACTTTAAACTGTGAGCTTGCAGCGGTTGCTAAGCGTCTTATGAATAAAGAAGCGCGTTGTTTGAGGTAACTTTGATCAATTCGTCAGTCTCACAAATTCCGACGTACAGTAAACACGCTGACAAATTGCGAAATCATCCAAGGAATTCATAGCGTTGGAGGTGTTCAAACAATGTGTAGGAGCCAAGTTTCTCTTTTTCTTGCCTCCTGCTAAATCATATGAATTTTTAATACATTTGTCTGTTAATAATAATAATAATAATAATAAAAAACAATAGACGTGGAAAGAGTTAGATTCCTATGCTGCAAGACTTCTGATTCACAAACATGGAAACAAAATTGGAGAATGTGTCGTCATATACCATATTTTTCAAAACATAAGGCACATTTAAAATGCTTTAACTTTCTCAAAAATATGTCGACTGTTTCGTTTGCCATTATTTAATTCAAACTTGCTCCTATTACTATTCGCCTTCTCTTTATCATCCACATTAATTGCCGATTACAGGCGTCTGTTTTCATCATACTAGAACTACAACTACTTCCTGCTTCCATGTCGATGAATCATGAGAAATGTAGCAGTAATAAAAACAAAAAAGCTGCAGTCAGACCGAACACAAGTTGAGCAGGCGGCGTGTTTCTAACGTTACAAGGTGGGGACTGCGAGATAAACAACACAGCTAGCAGCTTCCAATCGTTTTCGGAACTGAGCAAAAAAGGTGGTTAGATAATGTTAAGTACATCTATTGAACTGTAAACCAAGATAGCATTTAGCATTAGCCAAAGCAATAACACAACCACCGGCCACCAGAATGAGTAGCAATGTTCAAACTTCTTTTTTTTATCTGTCGGAGAATCCCGTCTTCCTCCAAAGCAAATGGTAAAAAAAAATTAAAATAAATCATTTAAAATATAATATTCCTGTATCTGCAGATTCTGCACCTTTAACCATGTCCTCATCTAAATGCCATTAGTACTTTATTTTCTCTTGAACCTGGCCTCTTCAAGTGCGAGTAAGCTAGGCTACAAGATGTCTAGCGTATACTAGAAGGTATACGCTAGATTGCCCGCATGTTGTTGTAAATCTATATCTCATTAAATGTCCTTTCAAAATAAATGTTAATACAATGGATGCTACCATTTATAGGACATGACAGGAATTGTAGTTATTTTCACTTTTTTTTTTTTAAATGTCAATTCACAAAGAAATTATGGCAAAATTATGAATTTTTACTGTTAATTTCTCAGTAAATATACCAATATATTTTTTTTTTTAGGGTTTTAAATTTGAATGTTACATTTTAATTCATTACATTTAAATCTCAGTAAATATACAAATATATATATATATTTTTTAGGGTTTTAAATTTGAATGTTACATTTTATTTCATTACATTTAAATAACAGACAATATAAATTTGTGAACGTATTTTAACAAACAATATATGCATTTGTAATGGAGCTTTTTGTAAAAGAACATCAATATTGTGTGTTTTTACAGTTACAGTGATTTCATGTTATTTTACATTTAACATACAAAATCAGAGTTTATTTTTGTAAATTAAATTAAATTAAATTTTAAAATACAGAACAAAACTGTAAAATAAAAAGTTTTTTTTTTTTTTGTAGATAACTGATAGATAATGGATAATTCAATGTGCTACAAATGATACCAAAGTAAAGTATAGAATGTAATCGAATGAACGCAAGTGAGCTAAGAGAGACTTGAACCGTGTATGTCGCTTCTGGTGGGATCAGCCCTATTATGTCTCATTGAATGAGAAGCACGCAAGCGTCGGGCAAAGCGACAAGTGGGCGCGACCCCCAGAAAGTGACATGGCCACGCTGGTGTCACGCACGGCCACGACACTGCCAGTTGTGAATTGCTGCTCAACTTATACCCAGACCCCCCCCCCCCCCCCCCCCCAGACGGGTGAAATCAGCATGCTCCAGTCTTGCCGTTAAGCCACATTGGCATGCGATAATCTCATGTATTGACACAGCTGGGACGTCGCCTTCTGATGGCCAAGCTAATCTAACAGAGGATAATCAAACAACAGGGTCAATTTGTGGACTTTTTTTTTTTTTTTCAAATGTTGACATGTGACAACCGATTCGATTGTTTCAAATTGGTACATCAGAACGGCAACAGGTTTGGAACAAAATTCCAATAAGATTGCAGAAAATGTGTTTTTTTCCTTCATTGTACGCATTTAAACATTGTTAGATATTATTAACATTTAAATTCTTTATTTTCATATATTAACCATTGTTATATATTATTAACATCTTAATTCTTTATATTAACCATGTTGAAAGGTTTTATAGACGTGTAAAGCAAGTAGTGTTGAACTCAGTATAATTTGACCTTAAGCTGGGACATATTATTTGGTCTAGAAGTTCCTTCTCTGTGGGAAAACACATTTGGTCCTTGAGAACAGAATCTGTTTCGAACACGCACCCCTGACTCTGTTTTCGCCATCGCTCATGGAAAAGTACCCAGAGAGTATGTTTTGTCTACAAATGAAAGAGAGGCGGTCGGTTTTAACTATAAGAAGCCATTTTACACGCGGAACAGTCACATTTGGCACTCTGAAATTCCACCTGCTATGTGATGTTTGGAACCTGTCACGATGTCCAGAGATCTCTGTTAGAATAAAATCATTTTTGCAAAGGTGTTTTCCCTTACATTAAATCTGTCTTCAAGTTTTGGAACACGCAAAGAGGACAAATATTTTTTATTCCTCTTCAACATCTGGTGAGTTGATCTCTATGTACGCACCAATATGGAAGTCATTATTTACCATGCGGGGTAACCGTGGCAACGTTGGCATTTGTGTTCATATTTTGATTCTATCTACTTGCTCACAATGGATAATTAAAATATCTGTGGGGGGAAAAAAATCTGATAACATACTGTGGCAGATTTTGTTTTATAAATAGATGCTATGCTAATCGCTTAATTAATAATTGTCAGAATTCTGACCAATAATTGATTTTAAGCCCATTTGTAGTTCCTGTTTGACAAAACTCACAACACTCTTGGGAAAATTGATCAAAATCCACTCACAACATGTTAAATGATTATTCAAACATTACGACCACTAAATGTCTCCTTGGTGTGTTATCGTGCTTCTTCAAATGGCACTCACCGCTCAACTTTATCAGAGTGTCAAATCCGACAGACATACAGTTGACAAAATGACTTTGTCAGTGGGAGGTCACAAATCCTTTTCGACTATTTGAAAATCATTGTAGTGTTTTTGTAAGCACGTCGCCATCAATTTTTCAAGCAAGATACATTTGCTGTGGGCCTTCAACGAGAGTAATTTTTTTGTGTGTGTATCTTTGTTGTTCTTTCTCTTGTCTGTCTTTATGATTTATTTGGGAACCTGCGTGTTTGCTACCTAAAGCTATAATAGTGCGGAAAAGATAAAAGCTCTGCTTCCGTCAGTTCGTCTGAGTTCAGCTTCCCCTCACTTTCCTTATCTGGCACAAGCTTTCACGACACTGTACTATGCTATACGCATCGTTGTTTAATATAACATCCGGTTGAATACATTGTAATATATTCCTTGATAGCTGACATTAGACTTGCTTGTGTGTGCTTTTAATTATACAGTAAAGCATGAATTGTTACAATATTAATGCAGCATCCTTTGTCTACTTTTTACATTGTACTTATTTAATTTATGCAATATTTATTATCGTTATTATTATTATTGTTTAAGTATTCATTTATGTATTTTTATTTATTTATTTGTTTACTTTATCAGTCTGTAAAAAAAAAAAAGGATGTGGCCTCGTCCTCTCCTTTGTCTGCCTATAGTAGACATAACAAAACCATACCATAAAATCAAAGCACACAGAATCATTCAATCCTTCATCAATGGCGTTTCCATCCAAACGTATATCGCGAATTTAGTGAAAATGCACAAATTTGTTGTTATTTTGACAATATTGAGAGGCGTTATGAGACGTCATCACATGAGAGTGTCTCCTTGTCACAAGACACTCAGCTAACTGTCAACAAAACATTCACTTTCACTTTTATTAATTCCAGAAATATTACAACGTCTTCGCCCCCACCAACATATTTTACCTTATTGGCCACCGCCATTTTTTGTGACTAATATTTATGACGCAATATCCAGTCAAAACGTGCAACATGGTGTCCGGTCCTGTCTTCGTTTATTCTCAAAACCTTTTTCCATAGCCCACATTTGCATTTTATTTTTTTATCAATATGTTGATAAAAATTGCTAGTTTTTAGACCTTTTTTTTCTAGCATCCATTCAGATTTATTTTTGCAATTCTTGAAATTTTTTAATAAAAAAAAAAAAAGCACTATACCCCTAAAAATAACAAGGATATATCTGATATTTGTTACATTGTGGCGTAGACAATGAACAGATACTGATAATAATAATAATAATAATTTAAAAAAATATATAAAAATAAAATGGACCTTAAATCAACAAGCATAACCTGGCAAATTAAAAGCTTAAGGTCACCTGGGTTGACGAGCACGAGCCTTTGAATAAATGCCAGGAAGCAGAGCTATTGTGGACCTCCTTCTATTTTTCCCAACATGATGCACATGAAATTATAAAAAGGAAATCATACAGTCAATAAAACGGCACTATCTCTTTCCATTTCCTTTTAAGTCATTCATTTAAAACGCTCTTGATTTGTTTGTGTGTTTCTCCCTCGCTCCCTGAACTAAGGTTCACTTATTGTTCAGTCTTTCACTTTTTTTGATTTTCTCATTATAGAGATTCTCTCCAGTCTGTCGTCTTTCTTGATACTCGGCCCCCACAAAAGCTAATGGTGTGCAATTATGCTGTCTGCCCTGTAGCTCACTGAAGTCATATATTTTGAAATGAGAATGACTTCCCACACTTTGTGAGAAAAGTATCTTTGAGCAATTACGTCTTACATGATTTTATTGTAACCATTAAGCAATTTTAACAATTTATAATTTCAGTTTACCACCCAGTAGTATTGCTGATATTTGGTAGATGTGCATTAATGATGTCTGAGTTTTTTTTTTTTTTTTTTTTGAGAAGTGGACATCAACCACTGCTTTACACAGAGATGGTTTATTCTTATTTTTATTTTTATTTTTTTTTTAAATCCAGTTAGATCAAGTTTGGGCTTTTTTTCTACTATATGGAATATTTGTCGAGCACAAGGTAAAAAAAAGGTGTAATAAAGTAGTTACTCTTAATTTGTCTATAGTTACTATTATTTGCGGTTACTATGCACTTGCTCTGTCCCCTATGATGCTGATGTCAGTTGCTATGCAGCCGCTATGGTTCTATATTAGTCACCCTTATGTTGTCTATTCACTCTTATTTTGTAGTTGCAAAGCAGTTGCTATGTCCCTTATGGTGATGTTGTCAGTTGTTATGCAGCTGCTATGGTCCTGTATCGGTCACTTTAATTGTTAGTTCATTGACTTAATAAGTTTTTTTTTAAGCATTTATGTTTTCATTTTATTTTGTTGATTTTTTTTTTAAGTTATGTTATTATGAGTTTGTGTTAACTACACTAACTTTGACATGCAGATGTTTTTTTTCCCTCAACCTCCTGGGCAAACGTTACAAATGATTGAAACATTTCAGGCTATGGCTAACTTCATGCCTACTGACAATAAGCGTCATTATTTTGTTCATTGTATTTCTTATTCAACTCGGTGAATAAAATATTTCGTATCGGGTCATCATGAAGTTCAAATGTACCCCCACACACTCTTCCCATGGCAGCAGACAGGAACTGTCATGTGACTCAGCAACTAACGTGCAGTCAGGAAGGCAGCTGTGTGAATTGCACTCCGAGGAGTGATTTGCCCTGTGGAGAGCGTCACGGCAGCCAGCGTGTTCGCATGCCCGGCCGCTGAGAGAGTATGAAACCGTTTGGCCGGCTGCCTTCAATTCTGAACGTTCAGACCCTCGCTTGGATTATCTTCTCTGTGAGAGAGCTTAGCCTCCTTAGTGAAATCATTAACTTGGGTTTCTTTGTACTCTGACTTGACGAATGTTCCAGTTCACAAACAGTATTCCTCCTTATTCCCTAGAGAGCCAATTTTAGAATCCATCTCATGCCGAACATAAACTTCCATTTTAATTAATCCATCTTTGCAACTTCAGAAATCTCATTTGAGTTTGAAAAGGAAATTGCTGGCCGTCTGAAGAAGAGCAGAGCCTATCGCGCAATCTTGATCTATATGGACATTTCTTATTTTTTATGTTAAGTTGAGGATTCTCCTTCCTGTACCACTGACTTTATTTCCTCAGATGACTTCAATAATGCATTTATGAAGCGTACAGTAGGCGCATATATTGTATATAAAGAAGTTATCTTCTGTCATTTTGCAGACTAATGCCTTTTCCTAACAGTACAGTATGCTTTGCCTAATAAAAATTGAGCAGCCAATCTGATTTATGCTTGTAAAAGTCATGGGCCCTGCTTAATAGAGTACAGCCTTCATACGTGTGTGTGTGTAAGTGTGGTTTTCTGGTTTGAGTCGCTCATCAAAAGATACAATCAAATAACTTAGAAATGTTTGTATGATACTTGTACAAAAATACTAAAAGCATTGTCAATAATAAAATTTAAAAAAAGGAAAGTGTGAAGGGATTTTTGCTTCTCACTCATTTGTTATCTAAAAGAAGCCACTAACACATTGCAAGGAGAACGTTTTTCTTCCTTTACATTGAGCAACTCACTGGTGCATAAAAATCGTGAAAATACCATATGGGGAGGCGACTGCTCTTCATCTGAGGGAAATCAATCGACAGGCATGAGGCGTTTTTAGTTAGCAAGCAAAAGCATTGCTCTTTTCTCTTTCACTGAAAAGAAGCTCCGTTAGAAATGCCAGATGATCTCCGTGGGGGTCGCCATTGTTGTTTACAAGCTTTTTGCCACTTCTCGCTCGAGTCAATTCAAAACCACGCCATCTTATTTCCTCAAGGACACCGATTGATCGTGTCATTTTTTTTTTTTTTTAGATCAGCACAGCGCTTGAGAAGATTTGTGATAAAACAGTCATCAGAACGTTATAAAGTTAATTAACTCTGCTTTGATACAAGGTTCACACTCGCTCTTGCTTGACATTGTGTGTTTGCATACAAACTTTATAAACACATTTCACATTTGATGATGACGATGATGATGATTAGGGATGTTAGCTGAACTTTTCTTAACCGGTACGCTTCACAATCAATTACAATCAATTATTATTTAGAACGAGCAAGACTGGCAAGCAAGAACTAGCTGGAGGCGGCTAACAAGACTGCTAGCGAAGCTAGCGATAGCTAAGCAGAGGGAGAAAAGCTGCGGAAACCCGAATCACAGAACTCAGCGATGACAACCTTCAGGTGGAAGGTAAGTAGTGCGTGACCCGCTAGCTACGTTTGGGTATCCATAGCAGAAAGATAGCGGCCAAACATGTTAGCCTGTGTAATATAATTAGCGATGAAAAATGACGTTGATGTTATATCTTTTTTTTTCATATTATTGAAATTCATTTGTAGCTTCTGCAAGAACTGGAAAGTAAAATTGGATTGTTTTCTTCAAGTAGATTTGAAGTATAACAACTGTATGGTTGAAAAGTGTGAGAATGTGTTTGTCACTTGTTACAATGTTCGCTTCAGACGTTGCACACTGTTTGAAAAAGCACTTTGTGTGAATCATGCAGCAGTACCCTCTGTGCGCTTAAATGTTGAGTGCAGCAGTTAAGTTGAATTTGGCCCATCTTCTTGTAGCTCCCAAATCCTCGAAGCTAAAAGATTCATCTTGAACACAGACATGGAGCGCCGTAAAGGCTTCAATACGAACACTCAAATGCTCATTTAACCGTTGCTGAGCAGACATTCAGAAGGCCCAGAAAAGTATGAATCCGTTCTAGTTTCGTCAGTTTTGCTATCAATCCATCCAATTTGAATTTCACGCAAGCGGTTCATATGGCTAATCTAACTATAGCTAATCGCTAACAGTCGGAACTAAAACTACTTCTTGCTTCCGTGTCTAAGAATCATGGGAAATGTAGTCCTACTAGTGAAGAGGAATCAAATATTTGTCCTCTGTGCGTGTTCCAAAACTTGAAGACAGATTTAATGTAAGAAAAAACACCTTTGCAAAAGTCAGAATTCTGACGATTATTAATTAAGCGATTAGCATAGCATCTATTTATAAAACAAAATCTGCCACAGTATGTTATCAGAATTTTTTTCCCCCACAGATATTTTAATTATCCATTGTGAGCAAGTAGATAGAATCAAAATATGAACACAAATGCCAACGTTGCCACGGTTACCACGCATGGTAAATAATGACTTCCATATTGGTGCGTACATAGAGATCAACTCACCAGATGTTGAAGAGGAATAAAAAATATTTGTCCTCTTTGCGTGTTCCAAAACTTGAAGACAGATTTAATGTAAGAAAAAACACCTTTGCAAAAATGATTTTAATCTAACAGAGATCTCTGGACATCGTGACAGGTTCCAAACATCACATAACAGGTGGAATTTCAGAGTGCCAAATGTGACTGTTCCGCGTGTAAAATGGCTTCTTATAGTTAAAACTGACCGCCTCTCTTTCATTTGTAGACAAAACATACTCTCTGGGTACTTTTCCATGAGCGATGGCGAAAACAGAGTCAGGGGTGCGTGTTCGAAGCAGATTCTGTTCTCAAGGACCAAATGTGTTTTCCCACAGAGAAGGAACTTCTAGACCAAATAATATGTCCCAGCTTAAGGTCAAATTATACTGAGTTCAACACTACTTGCTTTACACGTCTATAAAACCTTTCAACATGGTTAATATAAAGAATTAAGATGTTAATAATATTTAACACTAGCTTAATTCTTCAGCCACCGATCAGACCAAATGCAAACTGAGCTTTTCTTGCGACCTATTTAGAATGTTACAATGCGAGAACGGCACAGCCATCTTCCTATGACAAAAGAGGCTGGATGATGGTGGGTGCATTGACTTGTTTAGCGCTGTTGAACTGTCAACCATAATAGCATTTACATGTAGCATTAGTTAAATCAATAACACTACCAGCAGTCCCCAAATTGACTAGCGATTCAATTTGTTATAAATAGTTTCTGGTGAGAATTTATTCAGCAGGATTGTTGTGTCCCGAATTTTTATTTTGAAAATCTGGTCACCCTACTTATGCTAGCTACATGAAAGTGACCAGTTTGCCAATCATTTTCTCATAAAAGTAATGGTGGTGTTATACAAACTAAGTGAACTACTCTGGAAACTCCATAACATGTAGTTTCAGTTAGTTTTCGTTCTTTGAAAAGCATTTTTGTTTTTGTTTTATTTCGTTAACGAAATTGTTTTTTGAATTTTAGTTTTAGTTGTTTCCCCCCCCTCGTTAGTTTTCTTTAACTAAAATAACCTTGTCAGTTGTTTTGTTTCTAGTGCTGTCAATGTTAAAGAGTTAACTAATTAATTAATCAATCACAAAAAAATGATCGCATTAATCATGTATTAACTCAGATTAATCACAGGTTGTGTTGGAGCAATAAACATAACTACATGCATTAAAGAAAAGCATTTAATAAATGTTTACATACGACATTCATAATATTTGTTCATGTCAAACTATTGAGGTCATTTTTTTTCCCATTTAGATTAGATTAGAAAAAGAGGATGAACGTGTGCAGTGGATAACAATTTTTATGACGTCCTCATAACAGTAAATGTTTACAAAAAAATCAATACATAATAGGTGCTCTTTAAATTTGGCGGGCAAAAAAATGTTGATTTAAAAAAAAGCCTTTTTAATTAACCGATTAATCGTGATTAATTGAAATTCTAAGATGTGATTAATCTGATTAAAAAAAATAATCGTTTGACAGCTCTGTATTGTTTCATAGGGATTGTTAAATTATTTACAATAAAACAAGATTGGAACATGCTACTGGTTATGGAAAAAAAAAAAATACGGGATCGACAAAAATCTGGATCAGCAGGTTAGCATTTTTAAAGATTGGGGACCGACCGAGAAATGCACCCCGAGTATCACCCAGTGATTTGATGAAGCCAAACCATTTGAAGCAACATGATTTGGCTTTAAGGGAGAACACTCCTTCTCTGGAGTTTACTACAACTTGCAAGATACCCGAGCTGCGAAATGCATTTTTCCAGCAAATAGAGGAGCTTTGCTCTCAGTGCTGCTAAGCACGACTGTAACACAAATCCATCCATCCTTGCAGGGGCCTCCCTGCAGTTTGCCTTTAATGGCATTCCTTCCCTCCTCCTCGCTCTCTCTCACTCCATCTCTTTTACACACACACACACAAACACAAACACAAACACACACTAACGACAGCTCAAAAATGATGTATGTGGCGATTTTGTCACTGGAAACCCACTTTCACATTCACTTTTTGCCGCGGTTCCCTGTGCTTCCTCTTCTACAGTACGTTTGAACTCATTTGAAAGGCAGTCGGGGTAATAACTAGTTTAAGTAAGATGTACAAACTTGAAGCATCCACCTAAGGTTTGCTTTTATAACATTAGTTTACCAGGTTATTTAGTTTGATGTCATTTCATTCCTTTCTAATGCTATCTACTGGCTGTGTTATTTCTTCTATTTTATACAAATACATGTATCTATCTTTTATCTAGTGGCGTCACTATTGGATATTTTTAGAATCGATTAATCTATCGATTATTCACTCGATTAATCGACTAATTGGATTCATTAAAATTTTGCATTGAACTCACCATGTATTCTCCTTGTTCCTATTATCCAATGAGGTAAGACCGAAAAGCATATTGTCTCATCTCTGTGTAAACTTTCAACCAGTTGAACCTTTGGATTTGAATATCATGCGCGAAGTGTGACGCAAAACAGTGAATCAACTGCTGTATGATGACGATCTTGTTGCCTTTTCCCACTTCAGCAAAGGTCTCCAGTGCCTTGTTAAATAAAAAGAAAATGGGTTGCGTGGTAATAAAGCTAATTCGCTTCGGTACGACATCAAACCTGTTATTTATCTTGCTGATGTCTGTTGTCAGTTATGTCATCAGAGTGCAAACATCTCCAAGATTTAAGGAGAAAGATGCGTGTACTTTTTTGCCAGAGGAAATTCTCTGGTGAGGCAATTTAGATGCTGCTTTGAATGTTTTAGGGTTTCAGGTTGGTTCAAGTTTTTATGTGTGGTTTATAAGAAAGCTACATTTAAGAAAAGCTGCTTTTCAAGCAAGCGCTTGATTTGATTTACTTTTCGTAGCAACGCCGTCTCTGTCAATACTGTTGAACTGAATTTTTTTCTCTGCAAGAAAATATAGACATTGCTGAATAAGTAAGCAGCGCAGTTTGGAATACACTGTTGGAATATTTTTGTCATGTGATGAGATCATCAGTTTTTGCCTTTATTTTGTATTCAGATTCACTGGCGAGAGTTCTTTTCACAAATTCACATATTAGCATTAAAGTGAAGTGAACTTTTTTTTTGGGGGGTCAAGGTTCACATTTTGTGTCAAAGTAAAAAGGCAATTTGTGCTGTATGTGCTAATAGGTTTTGAGTTGCTTCAATACCAAAGTGTCAAGGGTTGGAATGTGATGAGAAAATGTTTTGCCTACATGCAAAAACGTAAATTGTTTATCAAATGACAAAGTTCACGGACATACAACGTCGGATGTCAGGATGAGTGAGTGGAAAGACTGCAAATGATTCGACATCAAGACTCAACAGACTTTGGATGGAATCATCCAAACTAATTCCACATCATTTTCAAAAACTCTCTCTTTGAAAACAGTAGGAAATTAAAGTCAATTTTATGTTTTCAACTATTGTTCTTTTCCTTTTTGGCTTGCTTGACCCTCTTTGACGCCGACACCGGTGGATCACGCACCAGTGCTCCGGACCGCTGACCCTGATTGTTGTAAGTCCTCCACCTTAGCTAGCTCTACTCCCTGTAGTCTCGCTCTTCACCCTTTGACTCTCACATTCATTCGCATACACTATATTCTTATATTCCATATTCTTATCTTCATTTCTTGCCTTTTCAGTGCGTGCCTCCACCTTTCGAAACGTTCCTCCACTCGCTCCCCTCATTTATTCCATTTTGCATTATAAGCTCCACAATGACTTACATTTAATGTAAAGCATTATTGTTGACTGTGAAATTGCTCCTAACCTCACACGTAGTTTTCCAAAGCCAAACAGTAATATTTACTATTATACGCTCAGCTTGACTGTTTGAAAAGAGCACAAAATGGCCTTTTGAATATGCCCTTTATTCACTTCTAGTAATTATATGTGAGGCAAGCAGTGAAACATGCTGCGAATTATGCAAAATAAGGGCTGTGTCGCAGGAATTGGACAAAAACATTTTAGCCTTTGGCATGACCCCCTCGAAAGAACACATTTAAGCGTTTTTTTGGTCAGAAGTTAGATGGGTGGAGATTCTGTGAATGTGCTCCAATGTTGGGAATTGTTCCTGTAAAAGTGGTTTCACAAAGTGCTTCAAGGCTAAATATGAATATTGCAAATATGTTCATAGGATGGCCCAAAAATCCTAATTATGTAAAGTGGTATTATCTCATTTGCTCCCAAAAACGTATATATACGTTGTTTTTTTTGTGTGTGTGTGTTTTTTTATGCTAGAGTATACAGAAGGCTTGGGTGCTGCCTCTGACCTAAAGAGAAAGCTTAAAGCAATGGTAGTTATTACAAAAACGGCCAGCAGGTAGCAGCAGAGTATAAGAGATCAACCAGGGCCATGTTGCAACAAGCTGTTTTCCCCACTGTTTTTAAACAGATTTGTGAAGAATGATGAAGCTTAGCTTTAGTCTAATGCTAATTGCTGTAAGCCTTTCAAAGTCAGTCAAAATCCAGTAAAACAGCAGGGAGCGAAGGGGGTTGCTTCAGTGAAAATGGCTGGAAGTAAAAAAAATATATAATTTTTTTTTTTAAAAAGGCCAACCACTAAACAAGGTCCAGGAACTTTTTCTTGTTTCCTCCTCTCTCTCTTTTTTTTGTCTCCTTCCCAACAGAACATTTTGTAGTGCTACCCCTTTGGTACTGTCCAGTACATTGCTATCATTTTGTATTTGTGGAGCTCTCAACATCCTTTACGTGGCCGTCAGAGGCGGATTCAATTTCCTCTTCTAGAGTGTCTGAGCTCTGAAGAGCCTGAGAGATGTTGAACCCCAGTCAGAGGCCACAACAAGCGCATCAGACTGCAGAGGTCAGCAAAACTGGGGAGCAACACGGATCCTCAGCCTCCATAAGTGCGTGTGGTCCGGTTCTTTTGTCTGCTGTGCAACAAAAACACGCAGCATAGAATGCGCCTTTAGGTGTCATTATCACAGATTAAATCAAACGTTGGAAGAATGCAGTTAAATACATTTCACAACACCTGAATATTTACATGATTAGTTTAGCGTTTTATAAACCGGGAATTCTAAAAAAAAAAAAAAAAAACAGTCATCGCCTGTAGTGTTTTGTGCAATGCTGAAAGAAAAACACTTTTCAGAGCAAACAGACCATTATTTGTTTTTATTTAATCACCAGAGCATTCATAATAAACGGAATCAGCTGCGCCAAGCTTGTTGTCAACAGGTCCGGTTTGCGGCTTGACTGTTCCATCTTGCCTCTGTCATTACTACTACTGAAAATTGAACACTCTAAAAAAAGTTGGGTCAAAAGTAACTCAATTATGGATCAAAAATGGACCGATCCACTTAATGGGTCAATTTGACCCAACTTTCTGGGTTGTTTTATACAAAATGACCCATTTTGTGGACCCAAGTAAAGGATCTGACCAATATTTATGAGTTGTTTTACGCTGAAAGGCCAATTTTTTTACTCAAAGTTGGGTCAAATTGACCCAAGTAGAGGATCGGTCCATTTTTGACCCATAGTTGGGTTATTTTTGACCCAACTGTTTTTCACCGGTTCTTTTAACTTTATTGCTCAATATACTAATAATAACATCCAGGAGACTGCATATTCTCAGTTGAAATATTTACTGGACTCAGTACACAGCTGTGGAGCCTTTTCTGCTGGGTGCGGAAGAAGGTCTAATCTATTCAAAATGGTCTCTACTTTTATACCGTCTTGGCTGCCCACCCACACGGGGGGCGGCTCAGGCTAGCTCATGTGAAAATGCGTGACCTGATGGTCTTAACTGGTTTCAACAAGTGTGCCAGATAGATAGGAAGGCGCCACTCCAAGAAGGCAGGACAGGTCACAGCGACATAATGGCCCAGCTCAAGTCACCTATCTAATCATTAAGAGACATAATCTTTCCTTTCTTTTCTTTGGTCCTTCCTCGGGTCTCCTGACGGCCTCACGACTCTGGCTGGAAGTGTTCGGTTTAGGTGAACGGTATGGGATTTTTTTTATAGGTTTTAGGTGAACTAATGAATACACACTCACACGCACGCACATACACATTCTCACCCACATACAAAAAATAAAAAATAAAAAAATAATAAATAAAATAAAATAAAATAAAAAAAATAAAATAAAAAAAATAAAATAAAAAAAATAAAATAAAAATAAAATAAATTTTAAAAAAAGATAAAAAAAAAAAAAAAGAGAGCAATAATGATGACATGTCAAATCGGTAAAATTACCGAATGAACAATACTGAGCTCTCCAGAAAAAAAAAGAAAAGAAAAAAAAGAGACATAATCTAACAGTATTTCATAATGCAGATTCACACCAGAAAATATGCAGCATAGTGGCCCTCGAGGACCAGATTTGGACACCCCTGGTGTAAAACCTAAGGTCAAAAATATGCTTTGTCTTCTGATACAGCAATTCTGCTCGATACAAGACATATTTAATTGTTCTATTTATCGTCAGGATAGAGATGGTCGTCCGCTATCTTTTCTCCCCATTTTCCTCCCAATTCACATCTTGTCTTTCTGCACTGCACTAATCTCCGTCGCCAAATGTGATGCCGACAGGTAATGGTGATGGACAGTCACTTTGCAGTCGGGCCGACTGGCGCGCCCGGTTGGAAGTGGGGACAAACAGCACATCTGTAACTGCCGAACCCACTGAGCTTCCACAAGCTGTTTTAAAGTTGACATTTAAAGATTGACTTTTGGATGAAACTTTTGCTTGACTTTTTGTTTTATCATTTGCCAGTGTGACGGCACAGCTTCTTCTTGACCCAAGGCAATGTGTGTGCAACTGAGCCCATCTAATTTTGCGTTTACTTTTGAGTGAACTTGTTTACTTGTTTTGTTTTAAACATGCGCAGGGGGGGAAGAGACCTTGCCTAGTGTGTGTGTGAGGGGCCGTGCACGTGCGCGTGCGCGCGGACTGCGTGCTAAGGCCGTGGCCTTCCATGTAGAAGAAGTGAAGTTGGTAATCTTGGAGTGACAGGACCACATCACAGCTGCTGCTCTTTTGGTGGACACGCACGGAAATAAGTTTTGTTTGCTTCTGTGCGCAACACGACTTGTTAAATAATGGGGCTACTTTTGCACAACTCAAATTCTCGTTAGCAGTTTGCGAGAATAACGGTGCAGATTGAAATGTTAAATCATTTATGCCCTTAAGTTGACAATTTCCTCCACTCAAAAAGTATTAGAGCCGTCTGGCTTGTCTCTTTAAATCAATTGTTCTACTTCTTTTTTATGGGCAGCAAACATTCTTAGTTGATCACCATTGGCGCTACATCAGGAGGCAAAGCAGAACACTTCGCCTGAGATGCAATAAATGAAGCTGAGAAAATATGGCTTATAATAACAGGCATATCGTCATCGCCATGTGGAAAAACACTTTTTTTTTGGTGGCATTTCTATGTTTTTGGGATGAAACTGAATCCCAAAAACGTAAAAATGTAAAAAAAAAAATCTATAAAAAAAACATAGCAGCAACGATATGCCGTATCGTAGTTGCTATGTGAAAAACACTTATGTCCACTTTTTTTTATTCTTATTTTTATTTTATTTTTTTACATTTTTATGTTTTGGGGATGAAACTGAATCCCAAAAATGTAAAATAAATAAATAAATAAACATTTTTAAAAAACATAGCAGCGACGATATGCCGTATCGTAGTTTCTATGTGAAAAACACGTATGTTCTTTTTTTCTTTTTTATATTTTTGTGTTTTTGGGATGTAACTGAAACCCAAAAACGTAAAAATAAAAAATCATACAAAACCAAAACAAACAAAAGTGTTTTTCCACACAGCAGTGATGATATGCTGAATCGTCCTTGTTATGTGAAAAACACTTATGTCCACTTTTTTTTATTCTTATTTTTTTCTTTTTTTTTTTTACATTTTTATGTTTTGGGGATGAAACTGAATCCCAAAAATGTAAAAAAAAAATAAATAAACATTTTTAAAAAACATAGCAGCGACGATATGCCGTATCGTAGTTGCTATGTGAAAAACACGTATGTTATTTTTTTCTTTTTTACATTTTTGTGTTTTGGGATGTAACTGAAACCCAAAAACGTAAAAATAAAAAAATCATACAAAACCAAAACAAACAAAAGTGTTTTTCCACATAGCAGTGACGATATGCCGAATCGTCCTTGCTATGTGAAAAACACTTATGTTCACTTTTTTAAATTATTATTATTATTTTTTTTTTACATTTTTATGTTTTGGGGATGAAACTGAATCTCAAAAATGTAAAAGAAAATAATAATAATAATAAAATAAAAAAAATTTAATGAAAAAAAAAACTGTGTTTTTCCACAGATGATATATTGAGGACTGGGAGCTAATAAAAAAAAAGTTTTCGTCATTAGGCCGATTTAGAAATGATTATTTTTTTGCTCTGGTGTAAACACGTCTGGCCCCACACGTTTGTTTTTTCCGCATCAACCACATGATACCAATTAACATACACCCAGATGAGATGTCATTTAATGCGCGTACATCCCATAATGCAGCCAATAAGGCGGGCAGCGTTTTATTTCCATCCCTCATTATGACATATTGCGCGGTCGCTCCCAGTCATATTGACAGCAGACAGCTGCCTGAATTGTGCACACAATACACACAAATCCTGCTGAGTGCGATGCCACTTCAACGGCATGGAGATAGCCTCGAGTCATGACCCTATTTAGATTCCAGTAGGTGCAGCACAACAGAAGTTGCTTCATGGGATTGGCTTGACTGCCTTCTGTCAGCCTAGAAAAAAAAAATGCTCTTTGGGAAGTCTCCAAGTCAAAAAAGAGGGAGAAAAATGAAAGCGATAAGCAGGGCAATAAAGGAAGAATAGCCTTTGGTGCAGCCTGCGCTCGGCAAGCTTCAAAGAGCAGCAGTATGTCAACAGAACAGATGCAGTAGCAGACATGACTTGCATAAGTTACTGATGCAGAAAGGATTGTTTCTATCAGTCATTATGAGCAATGCCGCCGCATGCTGTCATTTTGTGAGTGTAATGGCAATCTTTTGGAACTCTGGATTTATCGGCTCTTCTCTTGCGCTTCCTAGTTGAAGTCATGACATGGAATAGTTCAGCTCATATTTCTGGAGGAACGAGAAGCCGGCCTTTTAAATACGTACATTTCACATTCTCTTTTTTTTTTTTCCCTTTCTGGAGAGCTCAGTATTGTTCATTCGGTAATTTTACCGATTTGACATGTCATCATCATTGCTCTCTTTTTTCTTTTTCTTTTTTTATATGTGGGTGAGTGTGTGTGTGTGCGCGCAAGTGTGTGTGTATTCATTAGTTCACCTAAAACCTATTAAAAAATCCCATACCGTTCACCTAAACCGAACACTTCCAGCCAGAGTTGTGAGGCCGTCAGGAGACCCGAGGAAGGACCAAAGAAAGGAAAGTGAAATCCACCACCCACCAGGCCACCAACCAGAGTCCTTCACCAACCCCAGAGACATCTATTTCACATTCTCATTGTTAAGCGTTAAAAACATCAACTCAAAATGGTAAATGTACTGCTTTTTATTTAGCGCTTTATCTACACCATATAGTGCTCAAAGCGCTTTAAAATGCCTCACATTCACCCATTCACGCACACAATCGCACACCGGTGGTCGGCTGCTGCCATGCAGAGTGCAGCCAGGTCCGCTGGGAGAAAAATCGGGGTTCAGTGAGTTACTCAAGGACACTTCGACATGGTCACCGGGGGGTGAGGATCGAACCCACAACCTCACGGCAACCTTTAATTTGCTTGATTACGTGTTTACCAGTATATATTTATTTATTTAACTGTTTGTTTTCTCAAAAGATAGATAGATAGATAGATAGATAGATAGATAGATAGATAGATAGATAGATAGATAGATAGATAGATAGATAGATAGATAGATAGATAGATAGATAGATAGATAGATAGATAGATAGATAGATAGATGATACCTAGCGCGCTAGCTAGCTAAGTAAATAGCTAGATATACTAGCTCACTAGCTAGCTAACTAACTAGCTAGCTACCTAGGTATACTAGCTTGATAGATAGCTCGATAGCTTGGATGGATGGATGGATGGATACATATTTCCCTACATGATGTACGATACGATTCCATAACGGGTTTCAAGTGGAGCGATTTGATACAGTTCGATTTAGTGAGCTTACAATTCGATCAGATATGATGGTTTAATACTATATATAAGAATGTGTAAAAGTTCCCCAAAGTCCAAATTAATTAAAGGGATACTTTACTCATTGAGCCATTTTCAGCATTGAAAGGTTAATAATATTTTGTCCAGAATTAATTTGATAACTTCATTATTTTTCATTTACAATAAATACCTTTAAAAACATTTTTTTTTTCCACTTGCTGTCCACTGAAGTTGACATCACCTGTGCTGAGGAAGTAGGTAACGACCAATCATGGCTCACCTGTTTTCTGGCTTTGGTCAGTAAACTGAGCCATGATTGGTCGTAACCTACTTACTCAGCACAGGTGATGTCATCTTCAGACGACAGCAAGTAGAAAATTTAGATTTTAAAGGTATTAATTGTACATGAAAAATAATGAAGTCATCACATTAATTATAGACAAAATATTAACATTTTACTGCTAGTGGCTCAATGAGTCAAGTCACCCTTTAAAGTGAATTAAATTGAAAGAAACAGCAAATTATCACCAACACATATTTATTTAAAATACCTGGTGGGCTTCTTTCATAAAAGACAGTTTGATATCTTGATACGCGGGGTGCGATGCGATGAATAGAATGTTACGCTTTAAAATGTATTGATTCAATTGGGTTAAATGAAAATCGCTTTTTGAATTATATTGGTTTTCGTGACAGTAAAGTATATATAAACACATATTCTGGGGGGCGCGTATCTGACCTTAGTGAACATATTTATTATTATTTTATCATTATTTTCGTCGTACTACGAGTGTAATTGCACATCCACTACAGTAGGTGGCAGTGGCGCTCTCATTTTCAGTGTCTTGTATTTATTTTTATTTAGTAACATTACAAATGTCCTTGGTTGGTTGCTGCATAGCGAGAAAAGCGCCTTCATTTCCTGAAGGGTATCCAAGTGCTGGCTGCACATTGCACACATTAGAAGTAGTTGACACCTATGCACTGGCACATCTTTGCTGATGGGGTGGCTGGCAAAACAGGGTGGGGGTAGTGGGGGGGGGGAGTAATTCACTCCATTAGTAGAAGTAGCTGTTGCCTTTTGTTAGGATAAAACAAAAAGTCAGGACATTATTTTAGATGACAATAGTGCTTGGGAGACAGACAACATTATTTTTTGTAAGCGTGTCTGAAAATAGGAGCTTGTAAAAAGAAATGCATTATGCCTTGCTTGGTATTTAGAGTGGAATGATCTTTTCAGAAATAGAGGACACGCACATGAACGAGTGTCACATTCGTTCATGAATGGCATAACACATGGCTGTGTGCTGCTTACTATAATGTCCTTGATGCGTTCGCAGCCATAAATCTATTTTACACGCGTTAAATGTTCACGTTTTGAAGCGGGCGTGCACATAACTTGCGTATAAAAGCCCTTGAGATAATAGTGCCGTCTGTTAGTGTATCTTTTGTGAGCAATACTTTTTGAGGATGGTAGCCATAAAGACGTAGGAAAAGAATAGGCTTTTGAGTGTGATTTTGCATGCAACTGATGCAGGTTTATTGTCTTTCGACTCGCTCACTTGCTGCTGTCACCTGACTACAAGGCATGCATTATGGAAGTTTCATCTTCGTTAGTCTGAGAATATGAAAATACGACGGTGGCAGAGGAGAATAGCAGTTAGCTAGCTTCGGCTATTCCGATCGCCGCTCGTCTTAAAAATCTATACCAGCTGTACCTGGCGGAGAGGAACAAGGGCAACGGTGTGAAATGTCGCTCATAAGTAATAGAGTAATAGATAATGAGAAAAAAAGTACGTACTAAGTAAGTAAGTAAAGTAATTTGATGAGTCACATCTAATAACATGCTAACATCAAGTGTGGCTTTTTTAATTTTATTTTTATGTTCATTGTTAGCCGGCTTACATAATTTTTTTTTTGGGGGCGGGGGGGTCATAACTTCTGGGTTTTCTAGTAGATATAGACCAATATTTTTTTTTCAGGGCCGACACCAATTATTAGTAGTGAAGATGGCCGATAACCGATATTTGGAGCCGATATTCACGGTCCCTAAAATGGAAAATACTGACATCAAAATGCAACAGAAAAAAAATAACTCACCGAAGCAACCACCTTCGCTCCCGACTGTTTTAATGGATTTTGACTGATTTTGCAAGGCCCACAGAATATTTTGTTCTATTGCTATAAAAACATGGAACCTTCCAAAAGAAAGATTACAGTCTGTTCTATCATCAGGGGGAAAAAAGTACATTTGTATCCGTTTCATTTTGCAGCAATTAGCATCAGAATATAGCTAAATTTCATCATTATTCATAAATCAGTTTAAAATTGTGGGAGAAAGATTTTTTTTGTGTTTTGCAACATGGCCCTGGTTGATTTATTTTGCTCTGCTGCTCCCTGCTGGCAGTTTTTGTAATAACTACCATTGCTTCAAGCATTCACTTCAGTTCAGAGGCTGCACCAAAGCCTTCTGTATGCTCTAGCATTTAAAAAAACAACAACATATAAATATGTCATTGGGAGCATGGCAATATTTAAAATAGAACATAGTTATACGTTTTTGGGAGCAAATGAGTTAAGTATGTTTATTGAAGAACTTGTCAGATTTGCAAATTGTCCACTTTTTTTGTAATCTTAGACAATAGACATCTTTGAAAAAATTCAAACAAAAGTTTCAGGGAGCTTCCAGGTTCATCGACTTAGTATCGGACGTCAGATTTTTAACAAGCTCCATACCTGAGATTGGAACACTTACCATTTTATTTTTATTTTTACCATGAATACCTGTTGTCGCTAATTTGCATCATACCTAGATTTATAACTAGTTTATGTGCTTTACCCATATTAACATTCTGAATGTAATTTTGCATATACTTAAAAGCAAAAATACACACACCCCTATATATATTTTTTTATTATTTAAAAGAAATTCAGGCTTAGCTTCAAAACAGCTCATATTTAACACTTCACAGTAAAGTGTATCAACTTTGGTGCTAATCATTTGATAGCGCAGACGTTTTTCATTCATCACCTTGTACAAGCCTCTTAACGGCATCTTCAGATCTTTTGCTTGAAATCGCACTGAACCAGGCCACCTTTCATTTTTCCAGAGAGGCGCACATTATTTTAGAACACGTCCTTAATGAGCATTCTATGTTTGTGCAGATGTGTCTAAACTGGAGGTTCATCCTGATTCATTTTAAATGAAGTGCCTGGAGAGATTTGACATTAATATTCATGCGCTGATAATTACAGGAAGCAGGCAAATATATTACTGCACTTTTAAGTGAAAAGCAATGTCAAATGTAAACACGTACAATATATGATCTAATTAGCGTAATGCATTAAACCTGCTTCCGCAACACCATAAAGACAATTAATGTTGACCTTTGAATACATTGGGCAACACTCAAGGATATTAATATATAATGACGGGTTTGGCTTGATTTTGAGTGCTTGATAATGAAGGAGCAATTCGTAGAAGCCGAATTAGTTAATCCTTGTCATAGTTAGCTGATGCAAATTCCAGAAATTGTTTTTCACAACCCTTCGCAATGCTCAGAAAAGTTATTCCCTCTTAAAATGCCACTGCTGAAAGTAATAATTGTAATGCACTTGATTATTGTTTTCTAACACTGTCTTTTAACCTTGACAAGCAAAGAGAAATTCACTTTAATTTGGGCGGCAATGTTTGTATGCCAGTGGTTCCTAACCTGGGTTCGATCAAACCCCAGGAGTTCGGTGAGTCAGTCCCAGGGTTCGGCGGAGGCCAAGACACACAGATCAGAGTTGCTTGGCCTATCTCTGCTGCAGAGAATTTGGTGTGCTCAGTTGGCTTTTGATTGTTGTGATGATACGTCGTGTGATTTTTTTTAAAATCATTAATTAGCGATGTCAAAATTAGTGTGTTAATTTTGAGTTCATTTAAAGTCCCTTTAATGCCACAAGTTGAAGTTACTCCATGTTAAAGATTCAATAGCTCTTAATATGAACAGAAAAATGCACTGAGCTGTCACCAATGTCTTACAAATGCAATTATGCCATCTAGTGGCAGACAAATGACCTCAACACAAATCAATATCACACTCGTTTTTTACAATACATTTTTAACTCAATTTTATGAATTATTATTTTATTACTGTATCAATGGCTAAAAGATGCCGCCATATTTGTATTACTTTAACATTCTTTAGAGTATAGAAATTTATTTAAAGAAAAATTTATTGTACATTTAGACCAGATATAAAATTTGCGATTAATCATAAGTTAACTATTGAAGTCAGGCTATTAGTTAGGATTAAAAAAATATATATCAAAAAACTAATTGTAATACCGTCACACTATGTCAAGCAAAAAACGTGGTCGGACGAGTATGTGCAATATAAATTCACATGGATAACGGAATGTATGCGGTTCCACAGGGTTCAATTCTGGGGCCTCTGCTGTTTTCATCTCATCTGCTGCCCCATCTGAAGAAAACAGTGGTGAGTTTTGGGTATAACCAGGGTTCAAGCTACAATAGCTATGTGGGGGCCAAATGATAGCTCAGGATTTCTTTTTAATGCTAACTTACTGCCGAAGGGTGCAGAAATATCCCGTGCAAGGCCTGGAGTTGAGCCACAGCTCCTTGGCGCCAATGATTCACAAACCCTCTCACTGCATTTTAAATGGCTTTATGAAGTTGAACAAAGCAAGCATTAACTCAGCCAGAGTTTTACAAAGAGTATCCATTAACCTCATTGGCAACTTACCGTCGGTGTATTAAATGTGAGACATTCAATCTTGGCACAGTGAAAACAACTTTCTCTGCACACAGAACAGTTTCCATCTTTCATTCACGCACATAGTGCTCATACTGGGAAGAAGATATATTATTATTATTATTATTATTATTATTATGAATTCCGCATCTCATGGGGTGCTGCTGACCTCGACTCGGGACGTTGTGAATCGGTGGGGAGAATACTTCGAAGACCTCCTCAATTCCTTTGAGGAAGCAGAGTCTGGGGATTCCGAGGTGGTCTCTTATCTCTGGGGACGAGGTCACTGAGGTGGTTGGAAAGCTTCTCTGTGGCAAGGACCCGGGTGTGGATGAGATCCGCCCGGAGTTCGTAAAGGCTCTCCAAATCGCGTGGACATCCATGACAGTGCCCCTGGATTGGCAGACCGAGGTGGTGGTCCCCCTTTTTAAGAAGGGGGACCGGAGGGTGTGCTCCAACTATAGAGGGCTCACAACACTCCTTAGCCTCCATGGTAAGGTTTATTCAGTGGTGTCGGAGAGGAGGGTTCGTCGGGAAGTCAAATCTCAGATTCAGATAGTCCCCAGGGACAACCCAGGACACGCTGGAGAGACTATGTCTCTCGGCTGGCCTGGGAACGCCTTGGGATCTCGTCGGAGGAGCTGGTTGAAGTGGCTGGGGACAGGGAAGTCTGGGCTTCCCTTTTAAAGCTGCTGCCCTCGCGACCCGGCGCCGGATAAGTGGTAGTAAATGGATGGATATTCCGCATCTCCACATGATTTAAAAAAGTGTTTCTTTAGTTTTGCTAGCTGTTGCTGAACTCGAATTGCTCGACTTTACATTGCAAATCATGTAGGACGCTGACTCCCATCACTCAACTCAACAACAACTACCACTGATTCTTATTTTTATTCTTTTTTAGATGGAACCCAGGGGCAGTAAATACAATGAAAACAGCAGAGGCCCCAGAATTGACCCCTGTGGAACACCATACATGTGAATTCATATTGCACGTATTCGTCTGACCACTTTCTTTTTTTTTGCTTGAAGAAATGGGTCTTTTAGTGTAAAACAACTTATAAATATTGGTCAGATCCTTTACGTGAGTAAAAAAAAAAAAAAAAAAAAGGGTAATTTTGTATTAAAAAACCTAGAAAGTTGGGTCAAATTGACCCATAAAGTGGATCGGTCGATTTCTGATCCATATTGGGTTATTTTTAGCCCAACTGTTGTGTTGGACAAACCAGCTAAAAGATATTCCTCTTTCTCTGTGTTAATTGGTTCATTATCAGCGCTTTCTCGCTACAACTCTTCATCTGAATCGCGTGATTACCTGACACTAATGATATGATGACATCAGGTTATTGAAAGAGCTGCGGGAAAGCAGATCCTTTATTGTTTGTGTCTTATTATCACGGGCCGTTCAAGTCTGATTGCGACAAACAAGCATGATGAATAGCCTTTTATTTGTCACATTATTAGAGCAACACAATCCTGGCAGTCTCATTACGCGAAGACACCTCCACAGACAAAGAAACGGAGTCAACTCACTTAATATGCATTAAGTGGGCTTCAATAGTGAAAAAGAAGAAATAAAATAATAGTTTTTTGGTTTTTTTTACGTTTTTCGATTAGGTTCACTCACTGACTGACTGGTAAGCTAAGTGTGCGAGCAAAATGTTTTTGTTTGTTTGTGTGTGTTTTTTTTTTTTAATGTACTTTGTGTCCTTCCTTATGGAGTCCATTTGTGCCAAAATTAAATACATGTAAAAGAAATACATAATCAGGCTAAGAATTAATTAATCTGGGAGTTAAATATTGTAATATATATATTATATGTCCATCAAATAATTATGCATGTATTGTAAAATATAAAAAAAAGAACTGATTTACACAATCTAAGAATATATACTTCAAATTGATTCACTACTGATGATTAATCACCAATTAATTAAGTATCAAATTAATCAATATGAATTTCGATGAGCTGTTTAGATATCTTTTTCATTTAAAATTGTCCAAAATGCTCAGAATTTCAGCTCCTCATCAGTAAATATTCTTTAATTTCTGAAGTCCTTAATGAAAGCAGACTGATTAACATTGTTTTGACAAATTAAATAACTGCGTTTTTACAGACCAAACCAGTAACTGAATCATAATTAAATTTGTGCACTGTCAATTTGAAATATTGCCCAGTTTTTGAACAAAAGGATCAAAATGGAAACATTTTTTAATCAAATTCATCAATTATTCAAAAACATAATCGACAGATTACTAAAATAATCGTCAGTTGCAGCTCCGCTGATTAAATTTGAACATTCAATTAATCATCACTACTTCAGATTATTCCACTTTTGAATCAATTGATTCAATCTTTTCCACATTCGATAGACACAAACTTTTCATGTATTCAAGGTTAACGCACAAAAAAAAAGCCTCCATGCTTCATTCAAATGCCACACAGCGCACCGAAAAAAAAAAAAAGCCGTTTGTTTACTAGTCGTTGCCTGCTCAATAAACCAGATGCTGAACACAATTCTTAAACAGAGTCGACTTTTGCATGCGCATCTGACAGATGCTGTAAGGCAAAGGCGCGCCGAATTATCATTCTCGCAAGTGTAAGTGCATGTAAGACAACTGTAAACATGAGGATTGCAATGTCTGAAATATTGATGGCGGTACTTGGGTGCGAATACATCGCTGCATTTTGGAAACAGGGTGAAAAGAACCTGCAGCATCACTGCAGGTGAAAAAGTCTTTCCGATATGACTCAGGCCACTGAAAGCTGTTGGCATGCTGTTACTCATGATTGCTATGTCTGAGCCTTATCTTACTGCATCCATTTAATGGCCCCCGTTAAATTATTCATACAATTCCACAGCTCACAAACTCAGATCTGACCAACAAGTTGAGACTTTTTATTCAGCGCTGGAACATTTTGACAGGTACAACTCAAGCATGTCTTAGCCATGCTATTGTGGGCTCAGATAATATCAGCGCTCAGTGTGCTCACGTATAGTAACTGTAAATGGAGGCGAAACAGCATGCAATCAAAATGTTCCTTTTGCTGCTGAAGGATTTTGAAAAATAGCAAAAATGCAATTACCCCTCCACCCCCCCACCCACCCCAAATATTGATATTGTGACACTATAACGTGCCAACTCACTTAACTCATTCAGTGCCATTGACAGCTATAGACGTCCAAAATTCATTTGAACTATTTCTATTAGTTTAACTTTTTTTCCCTTCACTTTTGTTAACAAGAGTATGAAAACCTAGAAGAAAATTATTGTACATTTAGAACAGATATAAAATTTGTGATTAATCGTGAGTTAACTATTGAAGTCATGCGATTAATTACAATTACAAATTCTAATCGCCTGACGCCCCTAATTTTTAATAATCTTTTCTTTAAAAAAAAAAAAAAAGATTATTTACCAAAAAAATTCTAGGTTTTCGAACTCTTGTTAACAAAAGTGGCAAAAAAATGTTCAACCAATAGAAATAGATAAAATTAATTTTTGACGTTTATAGCCGTCAATGGCAGTGAATGAGTTAAAAATAATTTAAAATAATATATACAGTATGTTGTAGATGGGTAAATTCTAAAAAATAAAATTCAAAATTTTCAAATTTCAAACCACATTAGGAATATTGTGGGGCAAAAAAGTAATTATTAGTTAAAGGTGCAAAGATAAATTGGATTAATCGGTTATCAAATTTATTGAACATTCTTTTTGATAATTGATTAATCGTTTCACTTTGTTTTAATTTAAATTTGTACAAATGCGACAAATGTTGGCTCAACAGTAAATATTCTCCATTTTCTGTTGTCCTCCATGAAAGCGAACTGATTATCTTTGTTTTAAACCAAAATGAAACAATATTGCCAATCAACATTTTTGCCTGAATCATAATTGATTTGCTTGTGTACTGTCGATTTGAAATAATGTCCTGTTTCTTGAAAAAGGGGATGGAAATTAAACCTGTTTTTGTTTTTAATTATCGATCAATTGAAAAAAATAATAAACGGACTAATCAATTATTAGAATAATCGTTGCTCCCTTCACTCAACTTTCCCCGTAAGGCAAATGACTTTTTAGTTGTAATTGCAAAGCAGCAACATGCGGCTAGAACTTGACATTCAACAAAATACAATAAATGTTTTGACTTTGCATTCAACCTCTTTGGAAAACAATCCTTTTGGTCTAGCTGTGTTTTAACTGCAATACAGATGACTGCATTCCGCTTAATAATGCTGGCAAACATTGTACTGTTGTTTTGTTGTTTTATACTTTTGTATCTTAATTGTTTGAACTGTAGTGCGTCCAAAGTCAGAATGCTAGATGAATGCACCGTTCACCAACTGTTATGCGCAGTGTAGTTTGGATCTCCCTTTCCCATAATTCCCACAATCATAAGCGGTGACCTCAAGGGGATATAGAATAGATTACCAATTTCCATATTATCCAAACAATTGTGATGTAGTCGTAGCTAAACCACACGCACACTGAATTTGAAACGACTGCGAGGAAATGTTGGTGCCTGGGTGATTTGTTCCAAGGCTGGAAAATCAATTCCCATCACAACAAGGTCTAACAAGAATAACACATGAACAACCTAATCTAAGATGTAGTGTGACTAACTGTTGAATATTTATAAATCACTGTGGTCTTTGTTAACGGGCTAAGTGACATTGGGATGTACAGTGAGATGACTTAATGCTTGTTTACAGTTGAGACAGGCAGATAATCATTTTTTTTCTCTTGAGGACAATGATTCATTTGCTTGTTTGTTGCTTGTCTTGTTTTTTCACAGTAGTTGTTTTTTTTTTTTTGGGGGGGGGGGGGGTGATGGACACACAGTCCATCCAATTGTCACATACTCGGGATGAGTTAAAAAAAAAAAAAAGCTTTCGAAATTATTTTGGGTAAGGGCGGTTAAGGGCAGCTTAAACCTCATATTTTAAGGTGGTCTAATATATGTGTTAAACACTTTATATATGTTAGTTAGAAAATATACTCCACATTGTTATAACTTCGTCTTGATTTTGGGACACTTCCAGATCACTTCCTGTTCAATTTGGGGCACTTGCTGTTACTTTTGGGGCTCTTCATGTCACTTCCTGTTGATTTTGGTGCACATCCGGGTCACATCCGCTTCAATTTGGGGTACTTCCTGTTGATGTTGGGTCACTTCCTGTTGATTTTGGAGCATTTATGGGTCACTTCCTGTTGATTTTGGGGCATTTCTGGGTCACTTCCTGTTCAATCCGGCTCACTTCCCGTTGATTTTGGGGCTCTTTGTGTCACTTCCTGTTGATTTTGGGGCATTTCTGGGTCACTTCCTGTTCAATCCAGGGCACTTCCCATTGATTTTGGGGCTCTTTGTGTCACTTCCTGTTGATTTTGGGGCACGCCCGGGTCACATCCTCTTCAATTTGCGGTCCTTCCTGTTAATTTTGGGGCACTTCCAGGTCACTTCCTGTTCAATTTGGGGCATTTCCTGTTCAATTTGAGGCTCTTCATGCAACTTCCTGTTGATTTTGGTGCACATCCGCTTCAATTTGGGGTACTTCCTGTTGATGTCGGGTCACTTCCTGTTGATTTTGGGGCACTTCTGGGTCACTCCCTGTTCAATTCGGGGCACTTCTCGTTGATTTGGGGGCTCTTTCTCTCACTTCCTGTTGAATTTGGGGCATGTCCGGGTCACATCCTCTTCAATTTGCAGTGCTTCAGGTTGATTTTGGGGGTCTTCATGTCACCTCCTGTTGATTTTGGGTCACATCCTGTTCAATTTGGGATACTTTCTGTTGATTTTGGGTCACATCTAAGGTCACTTCCTGTTCAATTTGGGGCACTTCCTGTTGATTTGGGGGCTCTTCATGTCACTTCCTGTTGATTTTGGGTCACATCCTGTTCAATTTGGGATACTTTCTGTTGATTTTGGGTCACATCTAAGGTCACTTCCTGTTCAATTTGGGGCACTTCCTGTTGATTTGGGGGCTCTTCATGTCACCTCTTGTCTATTTTGGGTCACGTCCAGGTCACATCCTGTTCCATTTGGGGTACTTCCTGTTGATTTTAGGTCACATCCAGGTCACTTCCTGTTCAATTTTGGGCATTTCCTGTTGATTTTGTGGCTCTTCCAGGTCACTTCCTGAAATATTTTGTT
This sequence comes from Vanacampus margaritifer, assembly GCF_051991255.1. NCBI lineage: Eukaryota > Metazoa > Chordata > Actinopteri > Syngnathiformes > Syngnathidae > Vanacampus > Vanacampus margaritifer. The sequence goes on along the minus strand of NC_135441.1, from coordinate 20,403,529 downwards.
GTTTGTATCCATTACTAACACTTCCAAGTCATCACCTAAATTTTGACTTGTGGAGCCCCCTAACAGTGCACACAATCTGTTAGCGAAAACACCAAAATTAGCACTTAAGCCATTTTCCATCTTGCTCTTTTTCACTCCCAGCACATTCCTACCGTTCTGATATCATATAAACACAAACATGACAGTAAGCCTCCTTCCCTTCCTATTAAAAGCAACACCGATGTAGCGAGACTTCAGAGGCCTGGAGCTCAGCCCGGATCTACCCATGCATGCAGGTCCATGGGTATAAATGCAGGTGGGAAGGTTAATTGCTACCAGATGTTGATCCTCTTTAGTTCGTTAATCAAGTGAAATTAGCACAGTCTCCTGTGGTGGGTGTCCAAAATCTAATACGTTTGTATTTAGTGTGCTTACTGTACTTTAGGTGATCAAATTAGCACATTTTGATGATTCCTTTGTGGATTGACAAATGAACAGCAGAAACTTTTACTTGCAAGGCTTATTTTAGGGATCCTAAAAACGCAGGTGTCTTTTTATTCATGTTATAATGATTGAATAATAAGTTATAGTAATTAGCATTAAAAAAAAACTCATAATTTGCCTTAGACAGTCATCGGCTGTGTCTCATTGTCTTGTCCTCAGTATCCTCACAATTTTCTCAGACCATCTTAACAGCGTGAGGTTTGAAAATGCCTTGCAATTTAGATTACCATTAAATATGCAACATGCATTGTAGCTTTAGTAAAAAATAAAATAATTTAAAAAAGCCAGACAGGAATACAAAGGACATACTTACTAAAAGAGTTAACCTGAAAAGAACAATAGCAAATTATCTCTTTGTAGGCAGCACATTTTCTCCATCTTTTGGCAAATATGCTAATGACAGCAGCCCATCACACTGTACTTCAATTGGGGGCAAAAGAAAAAATCGTTTTAAAGAAGTCTCAAAGTCTTTTGCTTTTATAACCCGTCACAACAAAAACGAAGATTTACTAATCCATTTGGTTGATCTTCAATTTTGCTGCGAACCAAATCAACAAAAATTCTTAGGGCTTAATTAATCGCAATCTGATGACCGGTGGTTGCGTTATTACTTTAGCTAATGCTACAATATCTTGGTTGACAGTTCAACAGCACTAAACAAGCCAAAGTACTCATCATTACAAAACTTTTTTTTTTTTTGCTTGGTCCTGGCAGCTATTGGAAGCATTGTAACGTTAGAAATAAAAGCTCAGCTTGTGTTTGGTCTGACCGACAACCGCAGCATTAGGCTAGTTGGACTACATTTCCCACGATTCTTAGACACGGAAGCAGGAAGTAGTTCTAGTTCCTGCTAGCGATTAGATGTGTATGAGAATGAGAACGCAAATGTGAATGTAAAACTAAGAAAGAAATTTGTTATTGGATTGTATGAATTGCTAAGACAACTATGTTATTGACACATAGCCCACACAATTGCCTAGCGGACTAAACGGGGGGTTTGGGGTTGGGGGCGAAAAAACTAATTCGGTCGGCGTAATGGGCCTATCCCGTTAACGTCTGGTCACCCTAAATAAGGAGTAATTTATTAGAGAGGAAAGAAAACGGATTGTTGAAAACCCACCTGTAGGCACAAAATATATATATTCTCTCTCTCTCTCTCTCTCTCTCTCTCTCTCTCTCTCTCTCTCTCTCTCTGAGGAGACAAAAAAAAGCCTTTTGACAAGGTCAACCCACAAATGTTTTGGCTGCATCAGGATGTGAAATGTGCCTGACCAAACTGCATATGTTATATTTGATACAACCACTGGGGTGCAAGTACATCTGCTTCTTCAGCAATGGGTGAGAAAATGACAACTGCCGCGGGCGGAAAGCAGCAAAGACACTACTACACCTCGTGTGCGGTGTAAGATCGGACTCCTTGTGTTGTGTTTGTTGGTGTGGAAGAGCTGACTGGAGGTGTTACTTTTCAACAAAATGGACACACGCGATTAAATGGAGCGAGATTTAGAAAACAAATATTAGAAAGGCTGAGAATGAAGACATAGCCGATTGTTATTTAATAAACAAAAACTTTTATTTTTTAAACAAAAGCATATATGCTATACATGAAGTGAGAGCACAAAATAGTAATGGCTACTTAGGTAAAACATTTTTTTTTTTTAAAGGAACAGTAATGAAAACAATGAGGACTTATGATAGCTAGTCATAGCATCGTCATAGCTAGCTAAAGTAGCGTGACCATATTTTGATTTCCAAAAATGTGGACACTCGGCCAGACTACTTAAATGATACTCAAAGAACGTATGCCTATATGGAGGGCCAAAACATCCCAAAATAAATAAATGACTAAATACATAAATAAATAACTTAACTCTTTCACTGCCAGACGTTTTCCGAAACGGGTTGTCCCCACTGCCAGCCGATTTAAGCATTTTGAGTGATCTTTCAAGGTCCACAGAAAATGTTGTGTTTGGACTATGGAAACACACATACTACCAAATGAAAGATTGGACTCTCATCTTTCATCAGAAAAAAAAAGTTTGTTTCTAGCTTATTCCGTTCTTCAGTAATCAACAATAGAAAATGGTAACTTTCACCGAAATTCTCTGTTTTGAAACAAAAAGTGGAGAAAAACGGCTTTTTGTGAAACGATGTTATTTCATGCACTTCAGTGAATTGTACACTTCTTTTTGTCCATGAATGATGCCACAAACACCTAAATAGTGCTTTACTTTTATAAAACAGTACCACCAACAATGAAAAAGTCTTTTTTTATAACAAAAAAACCAGTTTATTTACATAGAAAACTAACAATTTGACAAACTATTTACAAAGGTGTACAACAGTGCATGTGTGATTATTTACAATTGTGTGGATGTTTGAACTACATAAATTTCACTTTTGTGTGGTAAACAGTGTAACACTCGCCTGCGTGCAAGGGGACACTGCAAGATTTGCACCACAGCTTTGTCTCACTGCGAATGCCCCTTCGCATGCAGACCCGACACCTTCTTGCTGGCTTTTTTTTCCGGGAAGTAGCAGGCATGTGTTCCAGCGTGTGTTTGGCCATGTTACCATCAAGTCGGCTTTCAGGATCAAAATACGGTGACCTGGTACTTTGTCTGGCTTCCTCATGCTCTTCCATCCCAACTTCCTCCTGGTCTTGTGGCAACAGCCACCCTCTCACCACCTGCTGGATGAACTCCAAAAAAGGTTGACTCGTCCCATTTTTTTTTTTGTACAATATGTAAGCATTGAACATGCATATTTGGAACAGATACGAAACAAACTTTTTGTGCCACTTCAATGTTTTCCGTGTGAATGGGTGGTACGAGATGTTTTGATCCATCTTGTCCACTCCATTCATCTTGGAATTGTAGTCCACAACACAAATTGGTTTTTCGAAAGGCACTTTTTTTTTTTGTGCCTTCCGCCACACCTCCACTGTCCGCATTTCATCTTTGTGAAACGTTGTCACCATCCTCAACAAACGTTTGTCCTGCCATGCCACAATTAAAACATTTGTGTTGTGCCTTACCAGTTTCCCCCCCACCCCAAGGCCAGTGTTGGTTAGGCACGTTATCTCACTGGGTTCACCCCTGTTCTTCCTCAGCGTTCCACAAACATTGGTGCGCGCTGCCAGGAGACGTTCACACAAAGCAATAGAGTTATAAAAATTGTCCATGAATAGTGTGTACCCATTTCCTGGCAGACGATCCAGTAAGTTGAACACTGTATCGGGGAGAGAACAACTAATGCCAACATAAGGTTGCATATTGAAACAATAGCCGGTTTGGGAGTCACACAAAATATATGATTTGATCCCATATTTGACCGGCTTTTGGGGGTTGTACACTTTGAACGAAAGACGTCCCTGGAAACTCATCATTCCCTCATCAATACAAATATTCTTGCCCGGTTGAAACAGTTCCTTGAACTTGTTTACAACGTGATTGAACACAGGACGAATTTTAAATAGTTTGTCGTCTGAACTGTGTGCCGTCTCGTTGTCGTTGAAGTGCAGGAAACTCCAGATGAGCTGGAAGCGGTTTCGAGGCATTGCGCGACTGAAGAATGGTGTCGTCTCTATTTCGTCCTGAGTCCAATACATTTCGATACTGGGCTTGTTTATATACCCAGTAAGGAATTGGAGTGCAAAAAATGTTTTGAGCTCAGACACAGACACTGGCTTCCAAGCACGACTCCTGCAGTGTGGCAGACTTTCAGCCCGTTTTTGCATTGACTGACGTGCAAATAAGTTTGTCTGATCAGCAATGTGCTGCAGAAGTTCGTCTGTGATGAAGAGCTGCAGGAAGTCAACTGGCCGGGTTGAATTCAGCTCTGCTGCGGCACCTCTTGGTCCTGGCTCCACAGTGAAGGGGAAGGAGTTTGGCTGCCAGCCTGCTTCATGCCAGCCAGATTTTTGGGGATCTGCAAATATACATTTCAATATCATATAATATTCATTTTAGATCAGTGTGATGCAATATATATATATATAAATATATATATTTACGTTTTTTCTTGGATCCACTGGTTGATGGACCTTTATTCTGCTCACTCCGAGGAGCGTCACTCTGAGCTGCAGCTGAAAGAAATATATACAATTACAATAATATCGAAAGAGCGTTTTCTTTTGTTGTTGCGGTGTATTGAAAACACTTTTTTTATACCTCTCTTTGTCGTCTTTGCAGTGGGACGTCGCTGTGAGCACGATCCACGATCTATGAATGCACATTCACGTTACACGAGGTGCTAGCAGCGTGCTAGAAAAGTATCTCATAGCAAGTTTGTGCTTACCTTCGACGTCTTCTGCGGATGAAATACTGTCCGAATCACTTTCTCCGTGGTCAGACTGTACCCACTCCTCCGAAGAATATCCATCGGACTCAGGATACTCTTCGTCGTCGTCCGATTGAACGTCCTCGTGCGGAGAAGTGCTCGGTCGTGCACCACGTTTTCCGGCGCTAGCACCGCTAGCCTCCGAGGCCTTAACACGCGGTCGAAGCTGCCGCCGCGTCAACGCTGCAACTTCGGCATCAACCTCATTGTCGCCATCATCATCACCTTCGTCGGATTGAACGTCCTCGCGTGCAGAAGTGCTCGGTCGTGCACGACGTTTTCCGGCGCTAGCACCGCTAGCCTCTGAGGCCTGAGGACGTGAACGAAGCTGCCGCCGCGTCAACGCTGCAGCTTCGGCGTCAACCTCCTTATCACCATCATCATCGCGGTCATCATAATGGTGCACTTTAGCACTGGTTGATGCGTCTCCTTTTCCAAAAAATCGATCAAGCGTGGTCTGCTTCTTACCGTCGGTCGCCATTTTTCGTCTCTTCTCAACTCTCTCCTACTCCTCGACGCTCTAGCCCCGCCTGGCCTTTTATACTACTGACGCCCCACCCGATCTTGTCAAAAGAGAGTCATCGCTGCCCTCTAGGGGCCAAAAATAGTCCTTAGGCACAACAGACAGACTTGAAACTTTGACCAGACATGCGGGAGGGTTTCCTCTACCCGTTTCAAAAAAAAAAAAAAAAATCATTGGATGACGTCTTTTGACGTCATTGGCAGTGAAGCGTAGGTTTTTACTTGACGTCTTTAAACGTCAGTGGCAGTGAAAGAGTTAAAAGTGAAAATTAAAAAAAACGCTGTATGGGTAGAAAATACTACAAAAACATACTGTAACTCTCTTTTGAAATCTTACTTGACAAATAAATAAATAATGATATAATGTTGTAAGCCTAGCCAATTTTTTTCTTGTGAGGTGGGAGGTTTTACAATAGACAACAAACATATTTTGGGGATGTGGGAGGAATCCAGAATTATTATTATTATTATTAATATTAATGACAAATTGGGGGAGTAAAAATGCAAAATTTTCTTGTGGAAGTACACTGGAGTAAAAGTTAAAGCTGCCATAAATATAGATAAAGCTCAGAATATGTCAATATTCTGAAGTACATTAAAACGTTTGCACACTGTTACATTACAAGACTACACTGTGAAGTGGCAAAAATAAGCGTTGCGTGCTGGGCAAATTGCACGAGCTCTGCACAATTGCTCTCTACGGCAAAAAGGCCACGCAAGAGGAACGGATTTGGAACTTGATCCGAGCCGCAGTATGTCTTATTTGTGGGGATTTACTGTAAATGGGGCAGTAGTTGAGACAAAGGCACTTGAGTTTGAAGAGGAAGGTTTCAATTTAATATTGACTACAACTACGATTTCTATTCAACTGAGGATGTTATTAAAGTCATATGAATATTAACTTTAAACTGCTACAAGCATGTTTGTGAATATTGTTGTCCTTCAGGGCCCCGTTGACATCTCCCCGCTGATTTATTGGTTTGCTCTGGTTATGATCATAAAGAAAATGATTTGACTTGTTGGCTTTTCAAACTTGTTTGAAGAAGTAGATAGGACATTAGATGTTTCATACATAAAACCTGAGGTAACTTTGTCCTTTTTTGATGATGAAAAATTGCATCATTATTCCAATAGGGCCGCAATAAAAAATTATCACAAGGATTTAAGAGCCTAACACTCTTGAACTGGCAAAAACAATTTGAAGCGTCATGCCTAACCTTGACTACTCGCAATCGTCAACTTGCAAAGCTCGCCAGTGGCACTTAATCGCAAAAAGAAATGACTTTGTGCTGTAAACAGGGATTTAGGGATTCACTCTTATTTTGTGTAAGAAGATGAAAGACACACTGGATTAGAAGAGAAATGATAAATAATGAGCACGGGCAAGGACCAATGAATATTAAAATCCTCCAGAGTCAAGACTCCAGTCAAGCTGGTGACCAAAAAACGAAATGCATTTGGTGATGCAGGTACAAAGGGATTAAATGTTACGTAATTTACTGTGTGCTACGTTAACAGTAAAAATAAAAAATAATAAAAAAACACTAAACATTTGATTGCAATCTTGTGGCATTTATAGACAATTAGATTTTTGGGGGGTGGGGGTCAAATACAGGCAGGGGTCTATATCTATTCATACATCTCATGTCAAGTCAAGATACAAAAAAAGAACAAGAGAAAAAATAGAGAAAGCAATGATGATGACATTTCGAATTGGTAAGATTACCGAATTAACAATACTGAGCTCTCTCCAGGAAAAAACAAACAAAAAAAAACGATTGTGATATTGATTTGTGTTGGTCAACTTTTCTGCCACTAGATGGCATAAATGCATTTGAAAGACGGTGACAGCTCAGTGCATTTTTCTTTTCATATTAAGAGCTCTCTAATCTTTAACATGAAGGAACTTGTGAAATTCTGCACGTTTTTAAAATTGTAAAATACAACTTGACCCCAGTCTCCACAAATACATGCATTATTATTACAATTATTACTGCTAAATTTTGACGTGGATATGTCTGCTACGCTGCGACTGGAATTTTCCCAGTACAGGCTCTCCAAGTGAGGGGCGGCCATTAATCACACATTAAGAAAATTTGTGGCGTTAAAGGAACTTTAAATTAACTCAAAATTAACGCACTAATTTTGATACCCCAAATTTTTTCACATTTCATCAGTACCGTAAGCAAAGAAAACACCAAGTTGGGAAAACAGTTTCCCTTCAGTCATCATCAAACATTAAAGGCAACATATCATTCGTCTGACAAACTGCACAGTGTTGGACGTAATGTCACAACTGTTATCCAGGCTCAAGTCGCCACAAGTTCACCAAGTTTGACATTCGTTCATATTTTTGATGTAGAGCATTAGGAATACGCAAGCATAATCCATCTACATTTGCTTGTTTTGACGGTTTAAGGATGAGAGATGAAAGGTTAATTTGCCGGCTGCAAGTGTCTGTCGTCCTTGACAAATAAACCGCTAGAAGGGAAGGGGGGGCGCAAATTTCTCCAGAACAACCATTGATTATAGAATGAACTGTACTACAATGAATTTTTCTCACACCACAATTATTAGACAGCTTTAGCATCAGAACCTTATCACAGCAATCACTCTTTGTAATAACGGATTGGATATGAGCAGTTTGTTACTCTGAGCTTGTAGCAATGAGTAGCAAGGTAAAACGTCTTACTACAAATCCCATGCGGCCCTCAGAGAATTGCATTCATAATTGAAAGTAGAATCAATGTGCAGTAATTTAAAGTTTAAGGCTAATTTAAAGTCACATGATGGCGCAGTGTAATGTTTATTCCCACTCAGAGACAAATGTTTAATTGTGATTGTGCCCTTGCTAACATTGACTGGTGACATACTCATTAAAACACAGTGTAATAAAAAAAAAATTAAAAAAAAGTCTTATTTGGCTGCAATTTCATTAGGCGTCATTGTAGGTAAATACCATTCTAACACACATGGACTGAATGGGTAAAATCCAATTTAAATCCCAGGAAAATTACAACCCTCAACATTTTCACAGGATAAAAATCTAAAATAACCCAAATAAAAGACAAGGTGGACAAACAAAACAAAGCAAAGGGGCATTAAATTGGCACAATTGTAACTCAGTCATGAAGCGTAATTACCAAGGATGAGTCACACAGCCACATGTTGTTAGACTAATGAGGGAGGGGTGTGAAGACAATAGATTTAGAAACGAAACATCTACAGAGGAACTAGTTGAAAAGAGTATCTTGGTAAATTGGGTTGTAAACTCTTGTTCTCTGTTACAGGGAAACAAGTGACAAATTGAAAGTCAATAAATGCCTTGCGCGTTTTATAAATTATAGCAGGAGTCATTTGAGAGTTGATTTTAAAAAACAGAGGAACCAAATTTTGTACAATAGTATCATACATCTAGCATGAAGCGATTTTTATCCTCTCATCCTTTTTCCCAAGCAATTTAGCCAAGATGACGGAAATGAATACAGAAGAGACGGGTTGAATGGGGATAGATATCCAATTAGTCAAGCAGGAAGCACTGCCTCAAAAGACAGTTTACTGTGGCACACCAGGTTCTTCCTGCCTTCAACATTGCCAGTAATGTGCAAATGATGGTCCAAGACGTGTATCAGAGACAATGCTAAGGACCCCTGCTGGCGCAAAACAATCCCTTGTAGAGGAAGATTAACTTTCATCGGAGAATTTAATATTAAACTCGCTTGCGTCTTTGCTTTTCTGTTTATCCTCGTCTTTCCCTCTACTCTCATTTGTGATTCCCAAGTTGACCCATATAACACAATAATAATATCAGAGAAAGAATTCATGTCGGATGCTGGAGTTATTATAATGAAGTTGAGTCATGCTGAGATATTGTAATGAGCTTCAACGGGATCCGGACTGGCATAAGTGTAGCCAGAAACCAGGGAACCAGAAACCCTATCTAATCAGAAAACATTTAACACACTCGAAAGGTCAACGATATTTAGCTACTCTCTACCAGTGAGGCTTCTGACATCAAAACCATTCTCTGATTGGTTCATTCAGACAGCCATTGGTGTCCTGGACAACCCAGTCAAGCTCCTTACATCAGGTTATCATCACCAGTTATAGTTAACCGTGTTCCTTGAGTCTACCAATCGGTCACTTATATCTTGTCCAGGTGTGCCTCATTTGTTTGTTTGTATTTAGTTCTTTGGTTTTGCTTTTGGTTTCAACGTACAATGTCTGGACAGAAGATCGAGAAGATGAATTTGTCAGTATGGTCCAAGAGAGACCGGCATGGTATGACATTACCGTTAAAGGGTATGGCGGTCGAGTGATTTGACAAGACATGGAGATGCAACCATATTTACCAGGTAGAGTTTACTTTTATATTACGCAATACTCTCTAAAGACGGTGAGCTTCACGTGGGAGTAAATCATGAATGAAAATAATAGCGGTATGCATTGTTTACGTTTATATATTCCGTCCCCGCAAAAAGCTTTCCGGTTGCCTTTTCCTAATGTTGACAGTCTTCTGTTTTGATTTAGTTATAACTGTTTAGATTTAGTCATAACTGTTTTAATTTCCTCAGTAGAGCTTGGTGAGTCTATTGAATGAGGTCTGGGGCGCGGGCCTCGTCTGTTTCCACATCAATGGGCCAGTGTCTGGGGTTGAAGTCAATGTGTATTGGATGATATGCTGTAAAAGTGTAAAAAGTCGTATCTACTTCCGGCTGTCGTCATGTGTATTGAACTCAGGGCTGGGGGCTGTTTCAAGATAGTATAAGAATGCTGTAACTACACACTAGCGAGATGAACTGCAGCCATTTGTCTGTAAACTTGCTTGTGTCCAGAATATTCTGTAAAATAAATCCTTCGAAGGACCTGTTCACCGATCTCCAGTCTGTATTCGGATAACCAACATTCTCACTACCCGAAAGAACACGAACACGCAGAAGACAAAGATAGTCTTCTAACACTAACAATGAGGAATAGTGACTACCACCGTGGTTGGTATGGAGGGGTATTACTTCTCACGCATGTGCACAAGGTACCTAATAGTCTGTATCGGTGTCTGATTGTTGCGGTTTGTATTTCCGTCATCTTTCTGGCGTGACGAGCCAACGTCGGGCTGCCGCTACAGGCGGTAGGAACTGGTTACATTTGGTTGAAGTCGAATTGGTATATAGACGCCTTTAGTCCACTATTCGACAAATTCATGAATGTTTATTTATATAGCCCTGTCTAGTTCTCAGCGGCTCAAATCGTATTGCATCATAAATTGGAGGTAGTGTTGTTAGAGTCAGTTGTGTCACATGGCATCATAACTGGAGTGCCTCATATGGTGTAGAATAAGTACAGGGAGTCCTCAAGTTATGGATGAGTTCTGTTCCTATGCTGGCGATGGAACCCGAATTTCACACATTTGTGCAAGCCGGAACATGCCGCAACCAATATTCGTGTTTCCGTACGGTCGGCAAAGTGAAGCTAATGGAAATGCGACGTGCCTGATGGCGAGCCGACCTGCTCGATGGATGTCCGTTGCTGGAGGTAACAACAACACAACTTTAAATTACTTTAAAATGGCGTGATTACTGTGGGAAATTAACAAAAAGGAAGCTGCTGTGGACGAGGCACGGGCGCCGTAACTCGAGGGCTCCTTATATCAATATCTTGAGAGCGTAACAAAAAACAATGGCTCAGTAAAGGCGATGCACAGCAGCACTCTGCATACCGGTACGAGGGTACCACCTGCCATCAAGAATAAAAAAATTAAATTAAATATATAGCATTCACAAACTTTGGCTTCATTCAAGCCATCTGAAATGCAGAGAGACCTCAGTGTGTTTATGTAAAGAGGTGCTTAGTAATGAAAGCTTAAAAATAATCCCCCCACAGCCTCGTTCCTGTCCCGTAGCTGATAATTTACACGGGCAAAAACAACAGCCAAACAAAATGAAATCTTTCAATGTGTTCAGAGCAATCCCTAGACACACACGCACACACGCAAATGTAATACCGGCGGAAGCCTATGTAGCGTGTAATTTGTAAGGCAGCTTCACAAAATTGAGCAAGGATATCAATCAAAAAGGGCGTCTGTTTGATGTTCATTGTTCAGCCTGTATTTGCGCAAAGGTAATGACACACCCGGTGATTAATTGGAGACTTTTATTTGGGACGGAGGATCAGTTCAAGATCACTGTTGAATTACAGTTGTCATGGAAACGCAAGAGTTTGGTTTAGTGTTTGTCTAAAAGCCTCAGCATGGACACTATCTGCGAGAACTGTTTGTTCAGTACAAATTCCTTCTTACCAAACACCAGGTTACCTTCAAATCAACATGCCATCTATGGTTACATTCACAAGATAAATGTACTATCAACAACACTTCAAAAGGAATACTAATATATATTCAGATGATTGAGAAGAAAGAAATCCTTAATTTGTCTGTTCTGACTCACAGTGATTATAGAAAGTGTACACACCCTTGTTCAAATGCCAAGCTAAATCATGTAAAAACTTGTTCCATTATTAATGTGATTTTTAACCTTTATAACACGTTACATTTTTAAAGATCTTATCGAGAGGGGAAGTTACAAATAAACAAGTGAAATGTGGTGTGACATATGCACACCCGCTTACAACTAGGATTTGGCTGCATTCAGAATAAAACAATCACATTCAAACTCATGTTAAATGTGAGTCAGTACACCTGACACAATTTGAAGTGTCTCTGATTAGCTGCAAATAAATGTCAAATGTTCTAATATGCTTTTAGAACATGTGACATTTATTCATGACATTTTATTTTTGTTCTAGCGGAGCAATAACACATTTCTCACACATTTTTGCGCTATTTTGTTATGGTCCAAATTAAACTTTTTGTAATAAATTCCCAAAGATATGTTTGTTGTAAAGACAACATTGCTCATCGCCTGAACACCATACCTATCGTGAAGCATGGTGGTGGCAGAAAACAGGCTTTGGGAATTTTTCCTCAGCCAAAACTAGGGCCTTAGACAAAGTGGAAGGAATGATGAACAGTTCAAAATATCAGTGAGCCTTAGCACAAAACCTTCAAGTTTCTGGTGGAAAAAAAAAATAACTGTCAGAAAAAGCCTACTAGAACAACTGAAATTGATATGGGTTTTAATCAAAGGCACTTTAAATGGTGGCAGATGTGTGCTGCTGACTCCCATTTAACATGAGTTGAATGTGATTCTGAACACAGGCACATCATAGTTATGAGAGGGTGTTCACATTTATGCAAACAATTATTTTTTTTTTACTTCCCTCTCCAAAAATATTTTGTGCATTTGAGCTGTACTGGTTATAGGTGATATTAATATTGCATTAAAATTTATTATTATTATTATTATTTACAAAACTCATGCCTGATTGTAGCAGTGACAGTAAAAAATAAATAAATAAATAAATAAATAAAACTCTCAGCTTGCCATTTTTTGACCTTTTATGCCGTTTTAATGAGGTCAACATTTGGTCACAATGGCATCACTGGTATGACAGGCACAAATGACATGAGGACAGTGATGTACTGTAGATGACATGTATACCCTGAAGCACCGCATGGAGAATTAGAATGGGAGGGACGTGCTGTTGGGATGGAAAGAATCATTGCCTCTATTGATAACAGCAGCGCTGCTCATAATTGTATTTTAGAACCAATCAAGAATCGGGCCATTCACCTCCAATTTTAGATATTGTTATTACACACTAATTCTGTGCTCCTGCAGTTATTCTGCCATGTTCTCACCTTGGGCTGAATAATATGTAGCCTGAACGACACTGAAATCTTGTAAATCAAGCAGTTTTCATTAACATAATTAGACAACAAAATAGTGTGGCAATTTAATTCTCTTAAAGGCAGTTGACTTTGTTTGCGTCCAGGAAGTATCCTAACAAAATCCCCAAGTCACCTCATCAGCCACCTATTACTGCAGAACAAATCTGAGCCCCTCCCAGATTGTAGTGCTTCTCACCCAAATTTTAAAGAAGGGCCCAGAAACTTTGTGAGAACACACACTTTGGTCACTAAGATCTGTGATCTTGCTCTTTCAGACACTAGTCACAGGTTGTGACTAATAATGAGTGTTCTTCAAACTCTGCACCTTGCCTTTTTGCCCACAGTCCTCTTGGGGGTGGGTGGATCTAGCAAAAGCATTTCCACATGAATAGGAATTGGGACTCAACATCTGTGTAGTCAATGCTAACTGAGGCAGGATACACATAAAACATTAGGCTTTGACGCTAACAGGCAACCATTCATGCTCACATTCACACCTTTTCGGAACCTTTTTAGAATCAGTTAACCTAACAAGGGTTTTGTACTGTGTAATAATAATAACACATTTAATTTGAACCTAGATAATAAGCACATACGATCAACAATGATGATCAATTCTGATTTCAAACCTTCTTGCTATGAGGAAACAATACTACCCAACTGTGCTCAACATCCTTCTTCGGGACAATACCGATACCACAAGCTCTAATTGCTTCAATTTATGAGGTCATGTTCTTGTAGAGCACCGTCGGCATACTGATGTAATTATGGCATGACAAGGGCTTGGCCGGGGACAGCCTAAAGAGGTAACATGGCTTCCTCCTTCCCATAGGCTCACTCCCAGTGGGAGGGGTCAAACGGGTCAAGTTCATAGTTAGCAGGATGGCGACTAAAGGTAGGGACTTTGGTAGTCTGATCCCGGGCTACAGAAGCTGGCTCTAGGGATGTGAAATAGCCTGAGCCCGTGTTTGAAGTCAAGAGATTCCTATTAGATATAGTCAGCCTTGCATCAACAGACAGTTTGGGCTCTGGTATTGGTTCTCTTGAGCAGGTTTGGACTTTTTTCCACGTAGCAGTTGCCAGTGGTGATAGGCATCGAGCAGGTGTGGGCATACTTACACCTTTGAGCTGCGTACTTGTACGTAAGGATTCACCCCGGTGAGTGATAGGGTAGCCTTCCTCCCAAGAAAATGGATGGATGGTGTGACAACAAAACAGTTTGAGCACATCAAAGTCCATAACTCTTCTTCACACACTCTAAAGGGACAGGATGGGCCGGGTGCTAGGCAGAGGGTCCATTAATGCACACCTGCTGCACCATGCTTCTAAAGGTTTATAACTCTGCAGACGCGTTGACATTTCTGTTCCAGCCCAACAGTTTTTATTCGACACGTTATATGGACTAAGGGAATCCCACAATGTTTTACTGGCCAAATTTTTAGGTGGATTAGAAGTCTCTGCTCTTGCGCTTACTCAGCGGAAATCATCTCAACCGCAAGGTTCTTGTCCAACTTGGATGGCCACTTGTGTTTCATTGCAGCTCTAGTTATCGTTGTGTGTATCCATTCTGTGGCATCATATAGTCTTTTATATAACCACATTTCTTCCTCTCACAGCTTACCAATGGCTACAAAACCAACATATCGCTCGGCAAGCTGCACCCTAATACAGGACTGACACAAGCACCTCAATACAGTTCAACATAACTGTCAATAACTGGGTCAGTAACGACTGACTGTCAGTAACGACTGTCAGACTCCAGTTTTGCTGACGAGTGGTGCTTAGTTTATACTTGACGCATCCGTGAGGTCCACACAAATTACGCCATGTCAGCAACCACACCCCACCGCGTGTAGTTTCCTATGGTCTGGAGGGGCCATGAAGGCAACAGGAGTGAAGATGTTGGAGGGTGGTGGTGAAGGGTTAGCGTGGTTGCTGTCTTGGCGTGGTTATGGCCGACTTTGTTGCTAGCTCGCCGCTTGTCTGATTACTTCTGCAACCCTCCAATAGTAACCTGGACTTTCAGTCAGCTCTCACGGATGAAGGCAGAGGGCAGCCGTTTTGTGTTGTCTGTGTCACTGTCAATTTCCACCAATAAACTATGAGAAGATGAACAAGACGATGAAGAAGAATTCCTCATTTGAGCTGGTTGCATCACTTAATAAACTTTGTTTATTTGAAAAACAGTACTTTACCACTCACCAGTTCAACGCGGTAATAACAGGCAGAGTGATGGACTGACGGATCGGTGAAAATTACTGACGGTGCGAAAATATTGGCTGTAATTTGGAGATGACAGAAGCGAAGTTAAAAATAATGATGATGATTACAGCTTATTTCGGCTTCAAATAATGGCGGATTGACGATGACGGACCGGTGTCCCGGACGTTGACGAATTACGAATGACGGATCCTCTAAATTGATTGACGTGCCCACCTCTCCGATCTGTTCACTCTGTGAAAGAGGAGACCCTCTGTAAAGTATCAACTAATATCTACATGAGTGGATTGGCTCCCCCAGTAACATTGTTACAAGATTTCTTCATTGCAGCTAAGTATATTCAGCCGTGTATGCCTCCAAGGTACATTTTGTTGAGATAAAAGGTGTGTTTAACTTGCAATTAAACAAAATAGCAGACTCTCACAATTAACTTGATTAAATATTTTATGTCTAACACTCTG
The DNA here is from genome assembly GCF_051991255.1 of Vanacampus margaritifer. Classification (NCBI taxonomy): domain Eukaryota; kingdom Metazoa; phylum Chordata; class Actinopteri; order Syngnathiformes; family Syngnathidae; genus Vanacampus; species Vanacampus margaritifer. The sequence goes on along the minus strand of NC_135441.1, from coordinate 20,387,716 downwards.
TGCCTGCAGGAGAGAATGTTGCAGTCTCTGGACAGCTTCCCTTTAACGCCACCTCTGTTACAGGTCATGAAAAATGTGCAGGCAGGCATAAAGCAAACTCATTCCGGGCTCCAAAGCACCATACACACTTTTGGTCGTAGCCATCCCTGGTGATCTCGGAGTTGAGTGGAACATGAGTGACTCAAAGTTCAAATTGGTAGGCTGGAAAATCATGTTCCATTTCCTCCGTGATGAGAACAGTAAATGGGGATGTCTGGTCATCCTGACTTATTTGGCCTGATTCACCGTCATTTCATGGTTCCAAAAACATATTTATACATGTTTTTTTTTTTATGCTTGAGCATACCGAAAAGGCTTTGATGCAGCCACTGACCTGAAAAAGTCGCTTAAAGCAACGGTAGTTAATAAAAAAAAACACCAGCAGGTAGCAGCAGAGTATAAGAGATCAACCAGGGCCATGTTGCAAAAAGCTTTTTTCCCCAGTGTTTTGAACAGGTTTGTGAATAATGATGGAACTTAGATATATTCTAATGCTAATTGCTGCAAAACGTAAACATATACAAACATACTTTTTTTGCCCGTTGAAAGAAGAGACTTTAATCTTTCTTTTGGTAGGTTCCATGTTTTTATAGCAATAGAACACAATATTCTGTGGGCCTTGCAAAATCAGTCAAAATCCAGTAAAACAGCCGGGAGCAAAGAGGGTTGCTTCAGTGGTTGGGTAATTCTGATTACCCAGCCACTGTTTATTAGACGAATTACAAGTACTAGTGGATGTCAATAAAAGTTCACCAAAGTTATTACTAGAACTAAGTTAACATAACCCTACGCTGATCATGGCTTGCCTTTGAATTCCTTTATAGTAACAATTTGAACTATGAAATAGTTCAGTTCAGTGACTGATACCAATTTGAAAAGGTTTCCATGTGCTGTGGACCAGAACCCTCAAAGACCACGAAGCCTTCTCTTCTTATCACAGTCAATAGACAGACGTTTACCGCCGCCATCCACCCTGCTACTACTTTGCTTGCTGCTTCTTGCTCACTATCATGCAGTTTCCAATAGCAACCAGCTGAACTAAAGCACATTTCTCATTTGACAGATCATTACGGGAGATACTCTTTCTCCCTTCTTCTGCAGCTACCTCTGTTAGATGGTTGGGGAAGATGCCGCACACATTTGCTCTCTCCTGTGTCTTCCTAAGAAAAGGGCTCTCGAGGTGAATAGGACGGAAGAAGGGAGGGTGCACTGTTGCACATTACTGTTGCCATGGAGATAGTGGCAAAGTCACTATCAAGTATATAAAAAAAGAAAAAAGAATAGAGTGTGCATGAGCGGTAGCCTCAGTCACCAATTATGTGAACGTGGGAATTTATTTTACAAAGAGAGTTAGCACTGTTTCACTTGGTCTGAAAGAATACACTGCATCCGAGACCTTCCATACGACTACAGCATTCAGATTAAATTAAGGATCAGCTACCCCACAAATGCTTAGGAGAGAAAAAAAATCCATTTCAATAAGAGGAAGACAATGAAGAGCTAATAAAGGCTTCATAATTGCATGTACCCAAGATAAAGGTGTTAATCAAATCCAGCGCCTCCTAAGAAAAACAATCACTTATTTTCCACAAAGAGGGGGCTATACCCAATGTATTTATTAACAGTCATTCAGTTGAATCAATCATGTATAATTTTATCCTTGAAAGTCACTGACAGTCATACTTGAAAGTCTATTTTTTTTGTTCTATAGTTCAGTATTAACTCTTTGACTGCCAGGCGTTTTCAGAAACGGGTTGTCGCCAGTGCCAGCCGATTTAAGCATTTTGACTGATCTTTCAAGGTCCACAGAAAATGTTGTGTTTGGGCTATGGAAACACACATACTACCAAATGAAAGATTGGACTCTCATCTTTCATCAGGAAAAATAAGTTTGTTTCTACCTTATTCCGTTCTTCAGTAATCAACAATAGAAAATGGTTACTTTCACCGAAATTCTCTGTTTTGAAACAAAAAGCGGAGAAAAAGAGCTTTTTGTGAAACGATGTTATTTCATGCACTCTAGTGAATTGTACACTTCTTTTTGTCCATGAATGTTGCCACAAACCCCTAAATAGTGCTTTACTTCTGTAATACACCACCACCAACAATGAAAAAGTGTTTTTGGATTGCAAAATACGTTTATTTCCATTCAACAGTGTAACAATTTGACAAAACAATTTCGCAAACTATTTACAAATGTGTGCAACTGTGGTACTACTTACAATTATGTCGATGTTTCAAATACAGTTTTTCTTTTTGTAACGCTCTCCTGCGTGCAAGGAGACGCCAGGACTCGCACAACAGTTTACTTTCACTTTCGCATTTGTCCGTTTTGCGTGCAAACGTTACACTTTCTTGACGGCCTTTTTTTCCGGGGAATAAATAGCAAGTAGCAGACTGTACACACTCCTCCGATGAATATGCATTGGACTCGGGGCACTCTTCGTCGTCCGATTGAACGTCCGCCTGAGCGTTGTGCTCCGTGTTTTCCGGTGTCAGCATCGCTCGCCCGTGAACCTTTATAACATCGTCATAGCCACCGCGTCAGCGCTTCCAACTTCGGCGTCAACCGCGGAGTCACCATCATCATCATCGATGATGATCATCGTCGTCATCAATGTGCTCTTTATCGTTGGTCGATGTCTTTGAAAAAAACGGCTCGACCGTGAGCTGCTTGCAAGCGGCCGCCATTATGGCTTCTTCAGCCAATGTCCCCTCAACACTCTAGCCCCGCCTCATGTCTTCTACTGACGCCCACCCAATCTTGTCAAAAGAGAGTCATCGCTGCCCTCTAGGGGCCAAAAATAGTCATTAGGCACAACAGACTTGCTGGAAACTTTCACCAAAGATGCGGAAGGGTTCCCTCTACCCGTTTCAAAAAAATATATTAAAAAATGGGTGGACGTCTTTTAACGTCTTTGGCGCTCCTCCGTAGGTTTTTGCAGAACGTCATTTAACGTCTTTGGCAAATTTATCATCGCATTTATCAAATGTATTTACTAAGAGTTTGAACAATATCTAATTATAATGTCATTTATTTTAATATACAAGATATGTGTTTATTTGTGACGTATTTAGATGATGCCAAACCAACTGTTTGGCTTGCTTGTGCTATGGCATGAATTGTTCTATATTAACATTCAACATTGTACTATAAACTTTAGTTACTATTCATCAGAGGTACTTAAAGATTTCAACTGTGTTTAATTTCTGCGCAAGATAAAAATATGTTGCTTGTGGCATCATCACCTAGGAAGCGATGCATAGCAGAAATTAGATTTGCCAAGTTGTTAAAAAAAATTTTTTGGGGTGCTGGGCATTGATATCATTCTCGTTATTAAGCGGATTTTTCTATTTGAAAATATGCAAAATGCATACACAATTAATTATGAAGATTAAAATATGCATTTAGTGTGTAAGTGACATAAAATCCACGCTTGTCAGATATTATTTATTCTGAGGATTTCAGTATGTAGGCCTCTCTAATGGCTGCAAAAGGCAAGAATCAGATAAAGGCTGTGTTTAGTGTGAGATGATCCACTTTTATACTCACTTCTCGGTTCTTGCAGAGTTCAAGTCCTCAAGAGTGGGTAAGGAAGTGTCCCATTATTCTTTCTGCTGTCCTTTTTTGGTCCCTTTTTTTTTGTAGCTGTACCAATCAGACTATGATAGATGAACCCAGAACTGATTCAGTGACTGCCGTGGAGAGCAGCAAAAAGAAAAAGTTAAACTGCCTGGGTTTGAGTGCCTGATGCTCAAGCAGGTCTTCCCTTGTGTAAGGAATATGAGTATGGGTGCCAAAAACAGGGGGGAATCAAGAGCAAATTAAATATGAGACGGATCACAGTACCAAGGCAACCATCTGTGGCACAATGTTAGCTTGTGTACTATTTTGTAACAGAAGCGATAGATGCACTGACTGAGTCGGAGTGGGATGTTGTAGCAAATGATAGATAGATAGATAGATAGATAGATAGATAGATAGATAGATAGATAGATAGATAGATAGATAGAGCTATTAAGTTAAATTGCTAGCTAGCTGGCTATTAAGTTAAATTGCTAGCTAGCTAGCTAGCTATTAAGTTAAATTGCTAGCTAGCTGGCTATTAAGATGGATAAATAGACCAAAAGATAAAATATACACACCTTTGAGACACTGTACTGCATTTATAGATAAATATCAGTACTGTAGTCACCTCATAATTCATTTTAAACTTCAGTGAGATGTTAATGCAGCAAAACAAAAACAGAATTATGCTACCTAGCTTAATAAACAACAAACTTGTGTGCCAGTTCTATCCACCCGTTGATGCTATAGTTATTATGACTAATCATTGGCCTACTTTTTTGTCATGCATGGAAATGCTAAATTTCTAATCCTTTGCTGGTTGTAATCATGTTGTTTCCAATTCACTTTACCATGATATAGTTGGCAGCAGACAAATTTGCAGCCTGTGTTTGTGTTTATCTTCTTTTGAAAGAATGCATTCCTGCGCATCCACATGTGGCCTGTAAACACAAGACCTCTGCATTCATTTGATATCTCTGCAAACTTTCCTCTTCGTCTTTCCACCCACCACTAGTTTGTTGGGGATTCAACCAGGGCAGCAGAAAAAATATCCTGCAGCAAACCCGTCAATATCTTCTTGTAAGACAGAAGGAAAAAGGAGCATTTGTCATTTGGATGGCATCTGAACCACTGTAACTTTCTGGCTGCAAATTTAAATCCTCGTTCAAGCCGGTTATCTAAGATGGCCTTTATGACTATCTCACGGTCTTGAGTGTAAAGTACTGATGTGAGATTGGGACGGTTAAAGGTGACCTGGGAATTTAGCTGCCACGATCAATCCGCAACTGCGATGTGATCGCGCATTTTGAACACGGCGTTGTCCAGCTTCAGCTTCAAGTCTGGGTTTCACTGTTATGGCGCTGATAATAATAATAACAATAAAGAATGTCACTACACAGATTGTTCCTTTGTAGGCCTGCTCTGCAAAATAACTCTGATAAGAACATGATAAAAAATGGCTAAAAGGTCATTAATGTGATCATTAGGAAATGAGTACATTCAAGTGCTTATTTTAAAAGACTTGAATCAAGTTTGTCAAACAACTCAGTAAACAAAATAGGCCAGTAATGAAGTCAATTAAAACTTTTTGGGGATCAAAGTCTCATAGAGTCTTTGATACAGACAAAACATTGAAATAAGCATGCGCTCTTGCAAGAATAAATACAAATGCTTGTTTGTGTGTTTTTGGTCTAAAGAGAACGCACGTTCAATTTGCCGTCAACTAAGAATAAAAAAATAAACATATGTTTTCCCTATGGAGGACATCCTATGGGACGTTCAAGCGTATTGCTTTTACACTGTTACATTTCTGGGACAGATGCAATAGACTGGGGACTGACTTTATTCCCCCCCCCGCCATGTGACACGAAAAGATCTGCCTTTGAAAGCTGTAACGTCGAACTGGCTATAGAAATGTGCTTGTGTTTTTAGCTGAGAATGTCCAAATGCATCAACTTTTTAAGCGGCGTGCAATTTCCTGCCTTATTCGGCGCTTCCCTTAAAAAGAATCAATCACTTTAATTATCGGAAGAACGATCTGCCCCCTTCAGACGTTTAATACATTCTCCATAAAAGACTCTTTGTAATGTTCTTGAACAGTTCATTTCATTTTACTGTATTAAATACATAAATATATATAGTACATACTTTACTGGGCAAAAAAAGGTCTATTTGTTTGTTGTAAAGCTTTCAAAAGGTATGAAAATATTAAATGAATCCATCTATCTGTGGCTGTGAATGAGCTGTATTCATTTTAGATGCATAGATAGCGAGATAAGGAATTCGAGTTTCAATGGCTGTGTCTTATGGAGCAAGATTTGTGTGTGTGGGGGGGGGGGGGGGGTTGTTGTTCTTTAGACTGAATACTATTTATTCCAAGCAATCCAACTCAACATTTTTATTGATTTCACTTTTGCACTGTAATATAAGGATTGAGATGAAATTCTCGAGCGTGGGTACGTGAGCGAGCATTTAATGCAGTGTTCCTCTGGTGGCACTCCAACAACAAGAACCCACTTCAGTCTAAGGACGCGGCACCAAAATTGTTGATTAACATGCATCTAGAAATAATATTCAAAAGAAGGTGGGCATGATATTCAATCAAATAAGAATTATGTGTGGAATTCATAGATGTTGAAGAAAACGATCACATTGGAGTGCACTTCTTGAGCGCAACCGGCAGTGATTAAGTCTCAACTAGGTGGTCAAATAGTGAGATTTTAATAAAGAACATGCGCTATCAGCTGTTAAGCTCACTCTTTAATTAAAATATTAATTAGAGATAATCATACCATAACATCCAGAAACAGTGATAATTTAAAGTCTGATGTAAAATTGAAAGGTATACTGATCATTTATATTTTAAATGTTATAACGAGCTGAAAAAAAAACATGCAATTCATTCATCCCCATCAAATTAGCATGTAGCACGCGTGTGGTGCCGTAACATGTACAATCCCAATACAAGACCGCAAAGGAAGTTGCAATTCCTGATTATGGGAGGAGCTCAGGAGCAAAAAAAAAACATACAATTATGTCTTAATGCTCGGATGTGTTTTATTGTCACATTATATCAAAGGCCAATTGTGTGTTTTGCAAAATCATTATTTTGCACCGTACCCAGTAAATTTGACTCTATTCAGAGTGGGACCCAAATCGACTTTGTTTTAGAGTAATATTTAAAATTGGACGAGAGTAAAATAAAGAATTGGGAAAAAAAAATGAAAGTCACTCAAGGGTTGAGGATCAAACTCACGACCTTCAGCTTGGGAGACTGCCACACAACCACCTGAGCTATGCTCCTCCTACTATTTGCTTATCTCCAAGAAAAAAAAAATTTGGGGGGTCTCAGAGTCAGGAAGATTCCAGCTGGCACAAGCGATATGCTAACACACAGCAGGAGCTGCGTGGCCATGAGTTTGTTCCTCAACCCTTGAGTAGCTCTTATTTTATTTGTTACAATACTTTATTTTACTCTCTTCCAAGTGTAAATATTACTCTAAAAACTGAGTTTATTTGGTCCCACTCTAAATAGAGTCAACTTTACTCTACAGAATTTACTGTGTACGCTACAGACAGCCCAAACTTAATCTCTCTACTCCTTAAGTCAAGATATTTTTACAGCGTGGATCACATGTAAATTCTGATAACCTTACACATGCATTGCAGCAGCGTAGTGCTACCACAGTTAGCAACATTAACTGTACAGTTTCATTATGTAGATGACACACAAAAAAAAAATGTTTATACTTTTTCAAGCATTCAGCAGTTTGACTCCTAGATGGAATTTTTTTTATGTCTATATTTCTTTCCAACTGACTATACAGTATCCACAGGTGAATGACAGGAAAAAAAAAATAGAGCAGGTGTGGTGGAGAGTTGCGCGGCCAATGAGACCCTCAGGGTTTGCCCCCGTTTACTGCTGCATTGGAAATGTCACAAGCTTGTCCAGTTAACTGTTAAATGTCTGTGTGTAGATAAGCTCTAGGCCAGGGGTGGCCAAATTCGGTCCTCTAGAGCAGTGGTCCCCAACCTTTTCTGTACCACGGACCGGTTTAATGTCTGACAATATTTTCACGGCCCAATCTTAAAGGTTTAGCTGATAAAAACAAAATAAAATGACAAGAACAAAAACTGTGGTATTTTCTCTATAATAATAATGAACGTAAATCTACTGTGAAGTCATGTGCAACTTTATTAACGGTGTCCGTAACATCGCACCAACAACAGAACATCACATGAGCAACATCGTTTCTGCCCCAAAACAATGCAACACACTCTGGTCGCTATGGTAGCGTTTATACCTTCAAAATAAGACACAACACAAAAACAAAGTGCATGAAAATACTCGCTAATCACAGCAGCAGTGAATCAGTGGGAGCCCTGAGCTTGTTTTGCTGCAACGAGACGGTCCCATCTTGGGGTTATGGGAGACAATGATACCCCAAGTGTGCTACTTAGGTCCAGTCTGGTCCGTAATTTGGTTCTGGTTGCCGTCGCTGCAGAAAACCCAGCTTCACACAGATACGATGTCGGAAATGGCAACAGGGTTTTCAGTGCTGTTGTGGCGATCTCGGTTTTGAAGGCTTCATCGCCTCATTAGAAAGCTGCGGGCTTGGTGCGTGGGAATCGCCCGTGGCGATAAATCCATATTTTAAATACGATTCTTGATACTGCCTGTTAAAGGCAGCTTTGCCTTTTTTTAGAGGGTCCAGGTTCCTCTTCTGTCCCTTCATTGGACCGTTTCCCCTTCGCAAAGAAACTTTTTAACTCTTTGACTGCCAGACGTTTTCAGAAAAGGGATGCCGTGGGTGCCAGCCGATTTAAACATTTTGACTGATCTTTTGACTGATCTTTCAAGGTCCACAGAAAATTATGTGTTTGGACTATGGAAACACACATACTACCAAATGAAAGATTGGACTCTCATCTTTCATCAGAAAAAAAAGTTTGTTTCTACCTTATTCCGTTTTTGAGTAATCAACAATAGAATATGGTTTGTTTCACCTCTGTTTTGAAACAAACGTCTTTTAACGTCTTTGGCACTCCTCCATAGGATTTTACTAAACGTTATTTAACGTTTTTGGCAGTCAAAGAGTTAAAGAAGTTTGTTTTTTGCTCATTTTGCTAGCTTGGAATTCAATTTAGCGTGACGTATCATGTGACGTGTGGTGTAGCGGCCTTGAAGTGCGTCAAGTGAGACGGATGTAACAGACAGAATCCGGCCACTTTTCAAAATAAAACATCATTTTCGAAAAAAATAAAAAATAATGCAATTTGTTTTCTTTCGGTACCAAATGACCCACGGCCCGGTGGTTGGGGCCCACTGCTCTCGAGCCCCTATCCAGCCTGTTTTCCATGCCTCCCTCCTTCAGCGCAGCTGAATCTAATGATCAGCTCATCAGCAAGCTTTGCAGAAGCCTGATAACGATCCTGATCAGGAATCAGGTGTGTTAGTGGTGAGAAACATGGAAAACAGGCTGGATGGGGGCTCTCGAGGACTAAACTTGGCCACCCCTGCTCAAAGCCAACAAAATTTATAAAAAAAAAAAAAGTGATCATCGGAATATTGAAACAAAAAGATGATCAACCAAATCGTATTACATTGTGAATCGTATTACAAATATTGTTAGTCAAGTCAAGACATATTGAAAAAGCATGCCTTGAAATACAACTATATTGGATTTTTATTTTCCTTCTTAAACATGGATAAAATACATTTTGGTTATTTTCGAAAGTAGGTTCACAGACCTCCCTAAATCTGACTGGTACATTTTGGTGCCTCATTATTTTTAATTAGCTCCTCCTTTACATTCTCTTACAACCAATTTTAGCTCTACTGCCGCCGCTTCAGCTGGCAACCGCATTCTCCAACTCGAAACCCGAGTCGTTATTGCCGCACTAGCTTTGTATCAGGACAATTACTTTGGATCGGTCCTTGAGATTGTGTTAGCGGCGGAAAGACGACTTCAGCGCTGAAATATAACGATATTCACTTTTTGTAATACCTGCCCGTGCTGTGCATCATTAAAACCTTTCAATATAAAACATCAATGGCACTGTATGCTGATTTGCCAAAATAAATACATAAAAATAAATCCCGGCTGGGATTGGAAGTAGAGAATTCAAACACATTGCAGAAACAATTTATCATGGAATTTCAAAAGCTAACTGATTAAGTTTATCGCCAACAGTGATGTGACTGTGATAAAAAAAATAAAAATAAAAACATGTTTGTGGAAATAACAGCCGCGCTCATGGCCTATGGAAATCTTAATAATCGCTCAGGGTGTGTTTTGCTAAGCGGGCTCATGAAAATAAAAACATGAAATTCAAATGCTGGTGTTGTGGATTACCCAAACTCTCAAAGGATTGCTCCCATTTCCTTAAACACCGAGATAATAATGCAAATGTCAAAAATATCATTATTATTAATTACAATGCACAGTAAATGTGTTTAAATACAGAAAAAAATACTATTACATGTTATTTCTGTTCTTTTACATCAGTTGTGCGCATTTTCTCAATTTATCAAAGGCGCCAGAAAGCAGGATAGCCTCATTTATTATTTACAACTTATGTTTAACTCACTCCGTCTGTAATGTTTTTAGTTGCGCAAACAGAAATGTGCATGGTAAATGGAGTTAAGTTGGCTTCCAAAGAATAATGAATTCATGAGAAGTGGCGAAGTCGAGGCTGCCAGTCCATCACAAGCGCTCCCCATGCACCAGATGGCCAGTCCTTTTCCTGGCCCACTTTTTGGATTTTCCCCTCCCAGTGACTCTGGCTGTGGCGGTGCAACAATTAGCCACGCCAAATAGCCTCAGTTGTGACAGTTATATGCACGGGTTGGACGAAAACCAAAAGAAATAAAATGGATGAAGACTTAAAATCAGACGCATACATCAGAAGCCAATCCCATTTGAGATGAAAGACTTTCCAGCAAGATGAATGAATAAGAAGCAAGGATGCACTACACTCAGCAAATTAGCATAGAATTATACAAGTATTTGATGCGTAGATTATTATTTTTATTATTATTTTTTTTTTAAATAGACCTTCAAAATATTAATGCTCAATGAAATATTTAATCTCATAGTCAACATACTTTTAGGGTCAAATATAGTTAAATTGAAAACACATTTTAGTTAACGAAATTTTTAAAAAATGCTTTAAAAAAAAACTAACAAACTACATGTTATGTTTATAAAACTAACCAAAATTATAGGGGCGGCTGAAGGTTAGGGGTGTGAATGGCCTAGTATTTGGCGATTAAAAGGTCACGATTCGATACCGATTAATCCCGATACGAATATATAAATTGATTATTGCGATTTTTTTTTTTACTCAAATTTAGAAAATACTCATTAGTAAACTTGTACAATGTAAGATTTGTATGAAAATGTATTTATATACCTGAAACTTCAGGCTTATACCTGTGAGCCTCTGTATTTAACAAACAATTTGTTGAACATTTCCATAAAAAAATTATGTTAAACATCAATTTGGCCGCATATGGAATCGATTCGAGAATTGTGCGCTGTAATAACGCGATATATTGTCGAATCGATTTTTATTTAACACCCCTAAAAAAAGTTCTTTACTTTATTACACAATAGTTAGTAAACCTTTTCTTTCATCTTGCACTTGACAAACACGCCATATATGCTGAAAATAAAACAAAAGCTAAACTAAAATCAAGTTTTGTTTTTTTCCTTGCCCTCTTGTGGTTCGATTAGCGGATGTCGTTGATATTTGTCAACTGTGGGCATGTGAAGCCCTTTGAAACGCTTGTGTGATTAAGGGCTATATAAATAAACTTGACTTGGCTTGACAAGAGGGCTGATGAAAACGAGTTAACAAGAATGAACAAGGGACACCGAAAAACATGAAACAAAAGGAAATTGAATCGAAACAAAGTCAACAGAACGCAAATCATGACAATTGCTCTGACTATCGTTTTCCCCATTTTAGGAAGATGCTCTTTTGACTTCATCGTACTCTAATCAAACAAGAACACAGTCTAATCAGTCATTAGTCGATAAAGTAAGCAAGTGTGAGCGATATGTAACAACACAGTTATCAATCTACGATTGCATAAATTCCCCCTGAATCACATACATCCTCTTTAATATATAATCGTAAACTGTAAAATGAAAGATGAGGATTATTTCTGTTTATTTTTCCTTCTCATTACCCGCCAAATTGCCAGCTAATTTATCAGATGATTAAATGCTGGCTGTCGCTATAGTAATCAAATTGATTACATTTCCTCAACTCAAATTTGCTCAGTCAATTGATTAATTAATTGCGGTAATGTTTTATTATTTATCTAACCCGTGGGAAGTATTTTATTTTGAAATGGCTTGGTCAGAACCAACAAAAAGCCAAAAAATGGTCACAATAACGCCTAGGGGTTAAAATATATTTTTACCTCTTTGATTCAAGATTTGACACGTGGCCTAAGCGTGGATGTAGCTAAATGGCAAATATTTAGCAAAGACAAGCTACACATTGGTTTGATTTATTTATCTAGCCAGATAATAATTGCGGATGCCGAACTCCAGCGGCTAGCGGCTAACAGCTAAACGCCTTGGACATTCGCCCACGGCACTCAGCTACAGGGCAGGTGGCCGGCGAGCCGCCAGTTTTTCAAAAGCAATTTAATAGGCGAGAATGAATCTCACTCATTTATCTTCGATGCTGACAGCCTGAAACGGTTACAGTTTTGTAACGCGACGAGCTACGGTCATGGTGACTTCGCTTCGCCACATTTTCTCTCAAAATGGCACTAGCAATATGTTGATGCATTGTATTTTTAATTCTTACACCATGAACACAATATAATCAGAATAGCATTTTTCGAATAGTGGGGACTGTTAAATGATGATATAATTTGTCATCTTTTGCGTGTTCCAAAAATTGGAGATAGACTTCTTTGTGACAAAAGCTCCTTCGAAGGATGATTTATTACGGAGATCTCCGGTCACACCAATTGAATATCACGTAAAGAGTGTGTCAATCCAAGAGTGCGTGTGCCCCCTCTTTTGCGGAATACAGCTTTTAAAGAATCCAAATCAGTAAGAGATCACCTATTCCTCCTCCCATCATGAATAAGTAAAACAGATTGGTTCTCACACAATATGTTACATAATATTATTTTCGTACACAGTCCGCAGCTGTGTTCATCTTTTTAGACAAAATATACTCTCAGGGTACTTTTCGTACTTTTTTCCCAAAACAATATCTCACAAACAAATTGAACTAGATTTAGAGTGGCCGTGAGTGATGGTGCTCTCAGGGTATGTGTGCGGCAAAATCTGTTCACACGAACAGAATGTGTGTGCGCAAAACACTGAGAAGGAATTTTTAGACAAAAACAAGGTTAAGGTCAAATTATACTGAGTTCAACACTATTTCACCTACTCTACACATCTATAAAACATTTCAACATGGTTAATATATGAAATAAAGAATTAAAAATGTTAATAATGTATAACAGGACACATAGGAAATATTGCAAAATAAATAAATAAATAAATAAAATGCTTAGAGTCAATATTGTGACCAATCCAAAGTCTGCTTTTGATGCCTCTTATAAGTTACAGAGTGTGACCAGGTCGACTTTGCCATTTCTCATCCAGAGCGCTGAAAACCAAGGACGCTGTTGAGGGCTTCCTCATGGCTATAGTATTGATTAGTGCACAGGAAGGGACAGTGTCAAATGAATCAAGTGTACCTGCAGTCTGTGTGTCCTGAGCATCCTTTTTTGCTCCTATAGAATTTAAATCTCCAAAATGCCCTAAACAGCACATAGTAGTTCATTAATGATGTTGCCATTTTTGCTTTGACGCTCACTGTTGAAAACGCAGCTCATTTAATTCTAGTTCAAGTTGCCACCGACGTGCTTCGCTGAGCACAATTGGTTGAGCTGAACCAGAAAAACGGATCCATGGCGTTGTATCCAACTCAACCGCGCTCATTTGTTTAAAGCACTCTTTTTGGGTGGGCACATTGTTACCAACTTGTCATGCTGGGCCGTGGCTACGTAAATACTTGTTTTCATGTAGCTTCAAAACAAGTGGAACTTTTTTTTTTTGGGTGTCTCTTTGTTTGTGCTTCAGTGGCGCACGGGCAGGTGCACGAAGCAGCAAGTTTCACAGGATCCTGGAGGACTCGTCTTTTTTTGTCGGACTGAACAAAGTGTGAGAGTGCGGCACAAGTAGGTTTTTCAAGGCACTGGAACAGAATGCAGTGAGCTGGCGAAAACTGAGCAGGGAAAGCAAAGTGCTAACTGAACAGCGTGACGGCACGTGTGAGGTTGAAGTAGAGTGAACAAATGAGCTAACAAGGACAGAGACAAACCATTGGCCGTTTCTCTTTCTTTCTTCCCTTCCTTCAAGTGGCTTCCATTGTGCCTCATTCAAACATTTGTTCGATGTCCGTAGATGGTAGTGGCATTAACAAAGCCACTTGTCCGTCAAAGGGTGTGTTTTCTTTCTTAATCCTACTTTTTCTCATCAAAGTGCTTGGGATGTTGTGGCCTATCTTTCCATGCACGGGGCAGAATGCCTGGAAGGGAACACTTTAGAGTGCATTTGGGTGTCATCTATCCTGCTGCCATCTATCTATATATATATATACATATAGATAGATATATTAGGGGTGTGAATTGCCTAGTACCTGGCGATTCGATGCGTATCACGATTCATAGGTCATGATTCGATTTGATACCGATTAATCCCGTTTTGTTTTTTTTACTCAAATTCTGAAAATACTAATCAGTAAACTTGTACATGTACACTGTAAGATTTGTATGAATTTTTTGTTTTTATTTATCTGAAAATTCAGGCTATCTATCTATCTATTAGGGATGTGAATTGCCTTGTACCTGGCGATTCGATTCATATCACGATTTATAGGTCATGATTCGATGAATCCCGTTGCGAATCTATAAATTTATTATTGCGATTTTTTTTTAACTCAAATTCTGAAAATACTAATCAGTAAACTTGATATATTGCCGAATCGAACACCCTTACTATCTATCTATCTATCTATTAGGGGTGTGAATTGCCTTGTACCTGGCGATTCGATTCATATGTCACGATTCGATTCGATTAATCCCGTTGCGAATCTATAAATTTATTATTGCGATTTTTTTTTAAACTCAAATTCTGAAAATACTAATCAGTAAAATTGTACATGTACACTGTAAGATTTGTATGAAAATGTTTTTATTCATCTGAAAATTCAGGCTTATAACTGAGCCACTGCATTTAACAAAACAGGTTGCAGTCTGTTTCATGTTTGAACAGCACTGAAATTAAATATTAAGGCTTAATGTTCCATTAATATAACATTATTCCATGCTTAATGTGTGAATCCTAACCCTAAGTAAGACGTTTTGTTGAATATTCCCATTAAAAAAATGTATGTTTAAAAATCGATTCGGCCGCATATCGAATCGATTCGAGAATTGCGTGCTGTAATATGGCGATATATTGCCGAATCGAACACCCTTACTATCTATCTATCTATTAGGGGTGTGAATTGCCTTGTACCTGGCGATTCGATTCATATGTCTCGATTCGATTCGATTAATCCCGTTGCGAATCTATAAATTTATTATTGCGATTTTTTTTTTTTTAACTCAAATTCTGAAAATACTAATCAGTAAAATTGTACATGTACACTGTAAGATTTGTATGAAAATGTTTTTATTTATCTGAAAATTCAGGCTTATAACTGAGCCACTGCATTTAACAAAACAGGTTGCGGTCTGTTTCATGTTTGAACAGCACTGACATCTAATATTAAGGCTTAATGTTCCATTAATATAACATTATTCCAAGCTTAATGTGTGAATCCTAACCCTAAGTAAGACGTTTTGTTGAATATTCCCATTAAAAAAATGTATGTGTAAAAATCGATTCAGCCGCATATCGAATCGATTTGAGAATTGCGCCCTGTAATATGGCGATATATTGCATATATTCTAACACCCTTACTATCGATCTATCTATCTCATCCACATTGTGTCCCTGCTCTGCAACTCCAGTCATCTCTGAAAACGCATATGCGGCCCTGTTGAGTAACTTGCGTTTGTAATCTAATTCTTTACAGGACTGATTGATACGGCATAGCCACTCTCATCACACACCGGTCGCAGTGCTTGGCTCACTGCTCCTGTCATGTCCAGTCATGTCCCATTTGCCGCTTATTGCTTTCCTTTCCTAAATTGGGTGGAGCGCAGCCTTCCTGGTCCAACTCCGAGATAAAGTTATTTCTGTGTCATGCTATTATTTTTTGCTCTGTTGTCTCGGTCGCTCGCTTCGAACCTTGTTCCATCTGATTGCATTTCCAATAAATATCTCAATACAAAGTGCAACAGAGGGACGGTATAAGCTCTGCTGTTGCACAGGAAACATGGCATGGCAATGCATACAGGTCAACCAACACTGCATGACTGAGCAGAACAGGAAAAGGTTCGGGGGCGGGGGGAACTGGTACTACAAATAAGATAGATGGACAGAGACAGATACTTTACATAGACACCGAGTCAGCCTTCCTTAAAACGTATTACAATGTCAGCCAATGACATGTGCGAACCTTTAACCTGCCGGTACAACGCCGTTGCACAAGACCTCCTCGCAGTGGGACAATAAAGGGAGGTGGCTTCCCTGCCACTTGTGATAAGAATTGTACGGTATGGAGGTAGAAAAAGTAGAACCCGTTACCCGGCAAAGTCACCTACAAGGTTGTCTTCAGTCAAGAGGCCACTTGTAGAGTGTGTCAGTGCCTGTGCCAGGTGTTCACATAGTATGTGGTGAAAGTGGACATTTGACCTATTTGAATATTCTCAGTAAGGTCATGGGTGAGTTGAGTTTATCCCAGCGGAGTGAGAGGAAGAGTACCTGAAGACAAACCAATGTATGCTCGCATTCACCTGAAACTAACCTTTGGTGTCAAAGGACAGCACGCAAACGCCAAACAGGAAGTCGAAATTCGAACCCCGAACACCTTGTAACTAGTGAGGCGGACGTAATCAACTATTGCCACAAAACTGCCTCATATTTGGGAAGTGATGAAAATGGGAAACTCACACAAACGTAACACAGACAGAAACTGAAAAAATATAACAATATGGAATATAAGATATCATTACCCCAATTATTGTGTCTACTGATGTCGACTTGTCCAATATACAGACGCTCCCCACCTTACGAACGAGTTACGTTCCGGACGATCGTTCGTAAGGTGAATTTGTTCGTAAGTTGCTTCAGTGCTATATTTTGTATTATAATTTATGTTTAAAGCCTATATAAGTATATTGAAGGTTTATATAAGTATGTTTAAGGCTTGTACAAGTAACCTGCATCGGTTTGTACTGAAAAAAAACTTTTAATAAAATGGAGAGAATACGTACAGTACTGTACTGTACTACGTATGTTAGAGAGCGAGAGCGAGAGACACACACACAGTATGTACATGTACATAATAAGATAAATAAAATGAAGTTTAACTTACTTTTGCGAGATGTACTCGATGCTTAAGGAGATGATGGAGGAGGAGGAAGAGGAGGATTTTATATCATGAGAGATTCTTCGTCGTCGCTGGAATCGGCTTCAAAAGTTATTTCCTCCTTTATGGGGACCGGCGTTTCTTCCTCCTCCTCCTCGACACGTTGCTGAGCCTTTATTGAGCTCTCACAGCGCCAATCGTCGGTATTAGCGGCGGAAAGAAGCACTACGCGCAATACAAAATCTAACTTACAGCATCTCTTTCTGAATATTTTTCAACATACTGTACGCGCAGAAATGTTCCTATGTACCGATGTTCGTAACTCGAATGTTCGTAAGTAGGGGAGCGTCTGTACACTGTACCGGCCATGCTGCTTTTACACACAAAGAGGCTAACAGGATGCGGGGGGGTAAGCTCGTACCCCTCCAGTTCAGGGAGAGGCTCAGTGATGCAAGGTGACAACAGCCTCGTTTCCTGGATTACGCCCTTCGAGGACAGGCCACACTTTTGTTTGTTTGGGCAACACGGCAGCCCGACGCCACCTCCACAGAATCGACTGTTAGCTACAGCACCGTCCAAATGTGATTTTCCAACACCGTCTCTTCCGTATGTGAGTGATATGTCAAAGAAAACGCACCCCCTCTGTGCGTTGGGGGCAACAGTTTGACACCTTGCGCCGTCAGTTCGGCGGTGGTTAAATTTTGCTGCTTCTGCCGCTTCTCAGCTTAATACGTGCTGTCACTTCCATCTCCCAAGGTAAGAAGTGTTACTGCGGTTAGACGCTCACCCCAATAGAACTTCAAGAAGCGACTGTCACGTAAATGTTTTACGACGTCAGTCTCGGTGGAGATTTGATATGAAACCAAAAATAATAATCTTAGGGCATCAAGAATTGTGTTGGTTACACCAGGAGAGCTTTTTTACTATCATACATTCTCTGAAGTGCTCTTTTTTTGCTTTTAGTTTCTCTTTCAACCACATTGTTTTAAATGTTTAAATGACACCAGTAAAGTTTGTTCTCGCAATGTTTCAGACTTGTTTCGCACTTTCAAGCCTGCTCTAGAGACCCAAAAAGTGCTGTACAGTATTCTGTATTATATAATATAGTATGTGTGGTGTAGCTGTTGATAGGTAGCAGTAAGAAATTTAAAGAAAAGTAAAAAATAAAAAAATAATAATTAAATGACAATTATTATTATTATTATTATTAAAATTAAAAATTAAATGACAATTATTATTATTATTATTATTAAATTAGAATAAATAATTAAAATTAAAAAGTAATTAATTGGACCTTTTCCTAACAAAATTTTTTTAATATCTTTTTTGCACAACTCACTGCACCCTAAAACCATATTGGTCAAATTAACCCCCCCAAAAAAGTTACAATTGACCAATCTAGCTGGTAGTTATGAGTCCGACAGATCTACTCTAGAATGGTAGATGTTTTCAACCAATATATGTTGGTGATTGAGCCAACTGATACAAATTGGTGAATTTGCCCAAGATATTGGCTAATCTATGTTAGATCACGGGATTCCCGGAAAAAAAAGTACCACTGATTGCCACATCCACCTACGTGGGGTGAAATTCGTTCTCCGCATTTGAGCAGCAGCGGGGTTCGCGCTCAGGAATCAATTGGTGATCTAACCCCCCCAATTCCAACCCATAATGCTGAGTGTCAAGCAGAGAGGCAAACGGGCCCCCCCCCCCTTTTTTTTTTTATAGCTTTTGGTATGAACCGGCCAGGGATTGAACCCACAACCTCCCAGTCTCACCGCTCGGCCACTGAGCTGGTCACGCCTAGTGATCTATCTAGACACACATTTCCATTTTTAAACAACATATTATAATATATTGTTTTCACTTATGATAATCACTAAATACATTTAGAATACAATAAATTGATACAATAAATATATTTCCAAGTGATCTATCTAGACTTACTTTCCCCATCCATTTTCTTAACCACTTATTCCTCACAAGGGTCGCGGGTTACACCCTGAACTGGTTGCCAGCCAATCCAGGAGACTTACTTTCTATTGAAACCAATTTCATTGATTGTTTGGCTAACCAAAAAATGGTATGCCCGTAACCACCTGGATTGGTCAATGTCTGACCAATCTTTTTTTTTTCTTCTTTTTTTTAATAGGTTTTAGGTGAACTAATGAATACACACACACACGCACACGCACTCACACGCACGCACGCACGCACACATATAAAAAAAAATACATTTTAAAAAGAGAGCAAGAATGAAGACATGTCAAATCGGTAAAATTACCGAATGAACAATACTGAGCTGTCTCGAAAAAAAAAAAAGTCTGACGAATCTATTTAACTCTTTGACTGCCAGACGTTTTCAGAAACAGGATGTCGCCAGTGCCAGCCGATTTAAGCATTTTGACTGACTATGGAAACACACATACTACCAAATGAAAGATTGGACTCTCATCTTTCATTAGAAAAAAAAAGTTTGTTTCTACCTTATTCCGTTCTTCAGTAATCAACAATAGAAAATGGTTACTTTCACTGAAATTCTCTGTTTTGAAACAAAAAGCGGAGAAAAAGAGCTTTTTGTGAAACGATGTTATTTCATGCACTCTAGTGAATTCTACACTTCTTTTTGTCCATGAATGATGCCACAAACACCTAAATAGTGCTTTACTTCTGTAAAACGCTTTCACCAACAATGAAAAAGTGTTTTTTGATTGCAAAATACGTTTATTTCCATTCAACAGTGTAACAATTTGACAAAACAATTTCGCAAACTATTTACAAATGTGTGCAACTGTGGTACTACTTACAATTATGTGGATGTTTCAAATACAGTTTTTCTTTTTATAACGCTCTCCTGCGTGCAAGGAGACGCAGCAGGATTTGCACGACAGATTAGTTTCACTTTCGCTTTGTCCGTTTCGCGTGCAAACGTTACACTTTCTTGACGGCCTTTTTTTCTGGGGAATAAATAGCAAGTAGTAGACTGTACACACTCCTCCGATGAATATGCATTGGACTCGGGGCACTCTCCGTCGTCCGATTGAACGTCCGCCTGAGCGTTGTGCTCCGTGTTTTCCGGTGTCAGCATCGCTCGCCCGTGAACCTTTATAACGTCGTCATAGCCGCCGCGTCAGCGCTTCCAACTTCGGCGTCAACCGCGGAGTCACCATCATCATCATCGATGATGATCATCGTCGTCATCAATGTGCTCTTTATCGTTGGTCGATGTCTTTGAAAAAAACGGCTCGACCGTGAGCTGCTTGCAAGCGGCCGCCATTATGGCTTCTTCAGCCAATGTCCCCTCAACACTCTAGCAACGCCTCACGTCTTCTACTGACGCCCACCCAATCTTGTCAAAAGAGAGTCATCGCTGCCCTCTAGGGGCCAAAAATAGTCATTAGGCTCAATAGACCTGGTTAAAACTTTCACCACAGCTGCGGAAGGCTTGCCTGCACCAGTTTCAAAAAAATAAATAAATAAAAAATTGGATGATGTCTTTTAACGTCATTGGCGGCCCTCCGTAGGTTTTTACTTGACGTCTTTTAACGTCAGTGGCAGTGAAAGAGTTAAAGCAGAAAATGTATTTGGGGTGTTCATGGCTCAAACACCCGTTTTTGTGCAGTAAGGGCTGAAACAAGGAACAGGTGGACTGGAAAAGTTTAGAGAAAGGTCAAAGTAAGTTCACCATGATTATACAGTCATGCTTTTTAGATTCATCCTGAAACTTCACCCAAAAGTCATATCTCCTTAACTTTATGAGTATAAGTACCGCAAAATGTAGCAGTTGTCAGAAACAGTACCTATTTGCCTGTGTGTGTGTGTGTTTTTGTTTTTTTTAACGGAGGCATCGGAGCATCAAATAATGCAACGTCATAACTATTCCAGACGGCTTCAAAGTGAGCTCCACACATCGAGCATGTGATGCGATGTCAGCCTGGCGCCTTCAGTCAAGCACATGCATACAATAAAAAGCCAGCCAGCCAGGCAGACTTTTTCACTTCAGCAGGCATCTGTTCGCTGACCGCATATCCTCATAATGCCATTGTTGCCATACACACATACAACACAACTAGTGGGGTATTTTACTGTATGTGTTGCATAGAATTTCATCAAGAATCACCAATGATCTAAAAACTTTTTTGGTGTGTGTGTGTGTGTGTGTCTGGTAAAACATTAACATTTATGAATCTTATCTGACATAACAACAACAATTTTACCCAAACTCCTCCACTATACAGACAAAATATCATTTTATATATATATATATATATATATATATATATATATATATATATATATATATATATATATATATATATATATATATATATCCTGTTTTTCTTGCGCATAAAAATCTCCCATAAAAATACAGTGAGAGGAGGAAAGTGGTGGGGGGGTTTTTCCCCTCTCTCAAGCGTCTTTATGACTTTCAAAGGAAAGTGTTGGGGATAGGAATGTCGCAAATCCAATTGCAGGCAATAACATAAAATCTCTCAAACAATCGAAAACTTAAGCGAGGACTTCACGAATCAATTTTTTTAAATAAGCGGAGGACATATGTATCATAATGTACTCCAGATAAATGCTATTAATTTGTACTACACACAAAATGAATTGAAGAGGTGAGAAAATAGGCGCTTTAGTTGTTGTTAAAAATAATATTTAGAGATGTCCCAGGAAGAGGAGTAATTTCACGAAAAAATAAAAAAATAAAAGGTCTTATTCAATAATTAACTCATGCACTCCCAGCCATTTTCAATGAAGCAACCCCCTTCGCTCCCGGCTATTTTACTGGATTTTGTCTGATTTTGCAAGGCCCACAGAATATTGTGTTATATTGCTATAAAAAACATAACCTACCAAAGGAAAGATTAGAGTCTCTTCTTTCATCAGGGAAAAAAAGTATATTTCTATCTGTCTCCGTTTTGCAGCAATTAGCATTAGAATATAGCAAAGTTTCATCAATTTTTTACAAATCTGTTTAAAACAGTGGTTAAATAGCTCTTTGCATCATGGCCCTGGTTGGTCTCTTATACTCTGCTGCCACCTGCTGGTCGTTTTTGTAATAACTGCCATTGCTTCGAGCATTCTCTTCAGTTCACACTCTGCGGAGGATCTGCACAGCAAAAAAAAAAAAAAGTGCAGCACAGGAGAATATGCACCAAACTACTTAAAACACGTGATTACAAATGTGACCAAGAATTAACATTTCAGTCTTTAGTTCTAGCATGGTATTGTAAATTATGAGCTACATTGTTTTTTTTGTTTATGCTCCTTCCCAGCTCTCCCTCTAATAGGGTGTTCATAAAAAAAAATATTCAACAACGGCCGCAAAGTGTGTAATGCAAAGAAGAGAGAATCTTTTTTTCTTTTCTTTTTCATTTGTACTGTGGAACCCAGCCGAGAAACAAAAAAAAAAAAGGAAATGCGCAAGATAGCATCAGACTGGATTTGGATTACAGTCACATTTTGTCCTTTTTTTTTTTTTTTTTACTTTCTTTATCACAGTTAACATCAGTTGCAGGTGCTACATGCAAGAGCATGAAAGACATTTGGCTTCCGACAGCTGCGTGATAATTAGACTGGCTGGTATCTTTGTGCATTTGTATTCTTGTCACTATAGATAAACATATATGTATTCAATCTTGTTGTATGATAAAATAAGAAATAATTACAGCTGTGTTCTTGCATCGAGCACATTGATAAGCTCAAATAATGAGATTCCGCCCCACACTGTGAGATATGCATGTAATTCATCATGTGTCACTTTTCCCTGCTGAAACCATCCTGACGAAATATTTAACACAGACACAATTATGAATGTCTCGCTAACAAAAGTTCATTATCTGACATGACCTCATGAACACTTTTTTCAGCATAAACGGAAGGCTTTAGCTGAGAGGTTAATAAATGGGACGTCATTGAAGACAGCTACCATTTAACTGAGTCCATACAAATTTACGGAGAGTAGATCTATATGAACTGACAAAACAAAACGACACGCTGCTAAATTGGTTTAATCGGAAAACCCCATCTGCAAATCCTGTTGTGTTTCTAAGCTAAAAACTGCACTTGCGGTACTTGGGGATGGATGGACAATTTTTGTCTGCACTAATGGTAACCCTTTGGCAGCATATTAAAAATGACCCGATGACCACGGGGTAGGTCATTTCTCCACACTTAGAAAAATATGAGTTTCCTTTCTTGTCATCAGAAAAACAAACAAAAAGGTCATTTTTCTAAAGACAACCGCGCCGTCATCAGATCTGCGCCCTCCGCCTAACAATGACAATTCATCATGATTTTACCACAGTCACTTCCTGTCAAAATTAGGGAACTTGATCTAAAATAGCCTATGGACAACTGTAATAACTTCTATAACCGCTGTCAATAACAACGTGAAAGCCAATATGTCTGACATCTCACAAAAATATTGCATATCTTGAGCGACCTCACATCAGTATCATTTCCTTAGCTCGAAAAAGATTTTTTAACTACAACACATTTAAAGTGAACCCGCATGCCAGAAGAGATTGTGTCACTATTAAGGGAGACCTATTCTGCATTCCATTCCCCCAATTGAAATCAGTTCCTAGATTGCTGGGCTTTGAAATAACCATTTCAGTTAGGCAATTATTTTCCTTTTGAGCAATGCTAGAAAGAGCATGACAAACAAATTCTGTTTTTAAAGTTGGTGTCCAGGTGGGCTGCATGGCGCTGCTCTGACTCAGAGTTCACAGTGGGTCAACTCGGCTGCGTGTCAATAATGCAAACTATTTGGAGCACCGTGCCGCTGAGTTAGGTGAACCGCGGTACGACCTCCAGGTGGCTAAGGGAAGTTAAAGGGAGTTAAAAGGACAAAAATCAATAGGTTTCTCCGGGATAAGAGCATTCATTTGAACAGTACGTTAAATTCCAAAACAGAGCCATTACTGTGGGTAGTAATGTGCTACATTAACTCAGTTACATTTACTAAACAACTTTTTGGATAAATGCTTCTTTTAGAGTCGTTTTTAATTTGATTATTTACTTTGTACTTGAGTAGTTTTTCACTGAGTACTAACTCTAAATCAAGTACTCATTTGGATAGCAATTGTGTACTTTTACTTGAGCCACTTTATTCTTAACTAACAGTACTCTTGAGTACAATTTTACTTTAACCCACTTCTGATCACGATAGATGCAAACAGCATTTAGAAGAAAGTCATATGATAAATACATAGCTTTCATTGCACGGTTTGATTTCCATAACATATCATTTTTACATCAACTGCTGTATGATATCAGTGATTTCCTTCCTTCCCCTGCAACTTTTTGAATATGTCAGCTTTGCAAAGGGAGCTCAAAACTACTCCTTGAGCTGCAGGTTAAGCTTTATAGCTTAGCGGGCTACATCCACTCCTTTGTGCAGTAAGAGGAACAGACTTCTGCTTCAGATTCCTGGTCACTTGAAAAAGGATGATAGTGGCTTAGAGTCAGTGATCAGTGAAGCGCAGATGGACAGCGGCACGTTTATCTCAAAATGGAACAGAAAAGCAGGACAGAGGCATTTGAATTTGAGCCCAACCACAATCAGCACATGTACCTCACATGGTGAAAGCTAAGATTTATTTTTCAAGGAACGTACAATCCAATTCGGACATTTAGCTATAATATATAAAAAAATATATATATATATATTTTTTACATGATTATTGATTCAAATCTGACTTTCAAATCATAGAATCATATTTGCAGAACGATGAAGGGAAAAAAAGTTCAGTCTTCTTCCTCATTGTATGCAGGGGCTCAAACAGGAATTTATTCTAATTGATTCTATCATTAGCACATGCACTCTAAAAACAGTTGAGTTAAAAAATAACCCAAATTGGGTCAAAAAGGGACTGATCCACTATTTTGGTCAATTTGACCCAACTTTCTGGACTGATTTGTGTTATGTTAGAGTGAATATTTTGAAAATAGTTTAAAAAAAAAAAGGGACTGACCCAACTTTCTATTTTATATTTAACACAACAACCCCAAAAAATTCACTTGATTTTTGTTATTTAAGAGTGAACACTTTAAGAAAAAAAAAGCATTTGCTTAAAAATAACCCAAATGAACCAATCCAACTTTTTGGGTTATTTAGTTAACCCAAGAAGTTGGGTCAAGTGAATAACCCCCCAAAAAATGCACTTGATTTTTGTTATTTTACAATGTAATGTTTGGTTGAAAAATAACCCAAATGAACCGACCCAACTTTCTGAATTATTTATTCAGCCCAAGAAGTTGGGTCAAGTGAATAACCCAAAAAGAACCCCCCGAAAATGCACTTGATTTTTATTTTAAAGGGAACACTTGGGTGAAAAGGGACCGACCCAACATTCTGGTTTATTAACTTAACCCAAAGTGTTGGGTCACGTGAATATTCCATAAAAATAACCCCCCCCAGCCCCCGCACATTTTTTTTTAAAATAAAAAATAAAATAAATAAAACTGGTAAATAAATAAATAAATAAATCACTTGATCTTTATAATTTTAGAGTGAACAATTTAAAAACTTGGGTAAAAAAAAATGTTCAGTCAAAAAGTGAAAGACCCAACTTTTTGGGTTAAATAAATAACCCGCCAAAATTGTTTTTTTTGTGGGTTATTGACTTGACCCAACTCATTGGGCTATTTATTTAACTCACAAAGCTGAGTATGTCCCTTCTTGCCCCCATTTTGGGTTATTTTTAATCAAATTTTTAATCCAAAGAGCTTTTTAGAGACACATCTGAAGCTAAAGATTTGATAAACTTGTTGGTAAACTGCAAGATGATGCTAACTTTGAAATAAATGAATTCCTTGGTAATTGTCACACACCTACGAAAAAATAACAAGTGACAAACACATTATTCTTCCCACTTGACTTACTTGAGTACTGCATTCTTTTCAGGTAAGGCTATGGCGATTCCCGGCGGATCGATCCCTCGTCATGCTCAGTCTCTAAAATCTTTTCATTAAGACAACTCAAGCTGAGGTGTCTGTTTTCCCCTCCAGCAGGCAAGTTCCAGGCATCAGCCTGAGGATTGGTAAGCGATGTCAACGTCATACGGAGAAGCTTTAGTTGACTACACATGCACACGCTCCATGCACGTACTTGATATAAACCACTTGTGAAGTCGCCATCACAGAGCAGGCAGGGCTCCCATTGGAAAAAATAATTAACAAACAAGAAATAATCCATCCATCCATCCATTTTCATTACTGCTTATCCTTGTCTGTGTCTCTGGTGAGCGTATCCCAGATGACTTTGGATGAGAGGTGGGCAGCATGAAGGGGGCAAAATAAAACTCTGATTGTAACGCAGTTTAATTTACAACATCAACCATTTCATTTTTAATGAATAGCTTTCCAAAAATTTTCATCGAAACTAACCATTATCTTGTTAAAGTCCTAATCAGGGTTGACTGATGAAGTTCTTGTATTTAATCCAATTTCTTTTTTTAGGCCTTAGAGTGTTTATGAAGAATAACTTTCAGTAGAAATCCCTTCCATCACACTAATCTGTGGTCACACTCTGCGCTGTATTAGAGCGAAGCTAAAACAGCAGCCGATGTGATGCGTTTTGATCCGGACAGTATACATCGTACTATGTTATTCTATGCAGACGATTCCCAGGGGTGACGGTGTCGAGGGCATCTGTCTACTTTACCATAACTCTTCTTTTATCATGCCATGAGCTTTCACTGGGAATTGTCATTTGGATGCCGTCTCAAGCGTGTGAAAAGTCTCCCAGGGGGGCAACATTGGTGTGTTGTT
The DNA here is from genome assembly GCF_051991255.1 of Vanacampus margaritifer. Taxonomy (NCBI): domain Eukaryota; kingdom Metazoa; phylum Chordata; class Actinopteri; order Syngnathiformes; family Syngnathidae; genus Vanacampus; species Vanacampus margaritifer. The sequence continues at coordinate 20,360,802 of NC_135441.1, read as the reverse complement.
CTGAATCAAAATATTGACATTTATATTCTTATTTACAGCAAGTATTGTCACTATTTTTTATCATCCTTTTTTGATTTGATTCATAAAACAGCGTATCCTAGATAAATTTGCCAAGCGAGCCACAAAGCAGGGACTCGGGACACATTTTTGGCCTCACGGTGGAAGTTTCTTTAGTCCAATATTGACTGTCCTATCCAGTGTTGCCACAGTTACCGTGGAAATTTAAAATTCGGTTAATAGTTACTTCATTGATAACTTGATATCAACTCATTCACTTGAAGCCATTTTCACAGAAGCAATTCCCTTCACTCCCGGCTGTTTTACTGGATTTTGGCAGATTTGGCAAGAACCACAGAATATTGTGTTCTATTGCTATAAAAACATGGAACCTACCAATAGAAAGTCTCTTCTTTCGTCAGGAAAAAAGTATATTTCTATCTGTTTCTCTTTAGCAGCAATTAGCATTAGAATATAGCTAAGTTTAATCATTATTCACAAATCTTTTTAGAATTGTAATTGAGGGTTTTTTTTTCAACATGGCCCTGGTTGATATATTTTGCTCTGCTGCCACCTGCTGGGCCGTTTGTGTAATAACTACCATTTCTTCAACCGTTTTTTTGCGGTTGAGAGGGTACATTTAAGCCATCTCTATGCTCTAGCATGACCCCCCCCCCCCACCCCCACTACTCTGGTACAGTTTATTGCATTTATAATATAATAAGAGTATAATGATAGTATTTGCACTTTGAACGGACTCAAAAGTGACAGAGAGCAGCGGAGAGGATAACATTAACTGTCACTCACCCTCCTCACGTTGAACTTCCATGAAACTTGCAACGTCTTTAATACCAAGGTGTTTCATCAATCATTCAAGAAAACTTAGTCACCATTTGGCCGCTTAAATTTCTTACAGCACTACGAATGAGTCGTGTGGTTAGCTCGCAGGTCTTACCAAGTGGAATGAACCATTATGCAATTTTGCAAGAGAGGTGTATGTTTATCAGATAGTTCTATTTTGATTAATCCAACTTGTTATTGGACTTTCATAGAACAATGTATTTTATAGTGATATTTATGACATTATTTTGTAAAAGAGACAGATTTAGATTAAACAAACGACAACTAATAACGCACCGTGCCTTTGACAAGTCACTGCAAAAAGGACAGTAGAAATTTTAAGAAAAAAATATATTAAAATGAGAAAATTATTACTGAAAAATAAGAAAAGCCTAGCTTCAACCACAGCTGTCCTGAAAATAGCATTTTTAGACTAAAAACAAGTAATATTGACTTTCAAGCTGTAATATATAGAACTATTTTCTTAAAATACATACATATTGACTTACGTTTGACCCAACTTAACCTGAGCGTCAAGCAGGGATGTAACAGGTCCCATTTTATTGTACTGTATTTGGTATGACTCAGCCAGGGATTGAACCCACAACGTCCCAATCTCAGGGTAGACGCTCTGCCGGTAGACCACTGAGCTGGTACTGCATTTACTGGAAAAATAAGCTTAGTAAATGTAATGAAACGATTGAACTGATGATGTTTACAAGAAAAATAAATGCTATATTGCTAAATGCTATATTGCACTTTTGTCTGATTGTTTCCACACATATTTTCCCCATTTATCTTATTAATAGATTATGAGGAAAATGTTTATTTTAATCCTCACAGTACATAAAACTGGCTGTTAACACTCAATGCTAATAGTGCTTGATCAAATAAGATAAGATAATTAAGTAATAAGTATCTTAAATAAGGAGAATAATCTTGTCTGACAATCTTATTTTAAGTAAAAAAAATAACATGTCGGAGCAAAATAAGCAAATTTGGGTTCAATTTAAGAAACAATATCTTACTTAAGATTTCATTTTTTGCAGTGTGATTACTGGAAATAGCAACACGTTCGATTACTACTTACCAATAAAAGTTTTCATATTAGAGTACAACTGGCATCACTGGTCCTCTCAGGCCTGAATTTGTCTTTATTGATTCCTGAGGAAAAATAATGGTTGCTGTGCTACTAAATGTGTCACTGTGTTTACTAGCTAACGGGCAGGCTTTGTTGTGGTGCAGCGTGTATGTGACTTATTTCGACATTTTCGAAACACGCTTGTAGTGATGAGAACGGAACAAACCAAAGGGCCTAGGCTGAACGGTGTCAAAGTGCGCACTGCAAAGTCTGTCAATCCTGTGCTTGTTGTGAAACAACAATACAAACGGAAATAATGATAAACATCGGCACAGCTCTTATAAGAGTCGTTTTCCATGAAAACCTTTTTGCCTGCTGCTCAGTTGATCTCTGTCGGTGTGAAGAGAAGAATTACCATTCCATGGATGTGTACGATTGCTCTTGATGTTTAGAGCACGGAGGCCTCCTTGGGAGACGAGAGCCGCTGTATAGTAGTAGGAATCAAACATTCTGCAGCCACTGTGTGACTAATGTACGGCGGCGTGCGGCCGCCATAATGTAATCTGACAACTCAACACCCGAGCCAATGCACAGCAGGCCCAGCGTCTGGGATCGAGCAGCTTGATGGAACTGACAACATTTTGACTATATATGTACTGAAGGAAAAATATTGAACATCAAGCGCGACACCTAGTAGCCGTTGCCTCAGGAAAAAATGTAACTGCAGGGAAGATGTTCTATTGATAAAACAGTGCAATCCGCGTGTGAAAATAATTTGCTTTGAAAGTGGTACTTCTGTTGCGCAATTTTCTCTTTGCTGAAAAGTCGCTTAAAGCAGTGGTCCCCAACCACCGGGCCGCGGGCCGTGGGTCATTTGGTACCGAAAGAAAACAAATTGCATTATTTTTATTTTTTTCGAAAATGATGTTTTATTTTGAAAAGTGTCCGGATTCTGTCTGTTACATCCGTCTCACTTGACGCACTTCAAGGCCGCTACACCACACGTCACATGATACGTCACGCTAAATTTAATTCCAAGCTAGCAAAATGAGCAAAAAACAAACTTCCTTAAAAAGTTTCTTTGCGAAGGGGAAACGGTCCAATGAAGGGACAGAAGAGGAACCTGGACCCTCTAAAAAAGGGAAAGCTCAAGTATCAAGAATCGTATTTAAAATATGGATTTATCGCCACGGGCGATTCCCACGCACCAAGCCCGCAGCTTTCTAATGAGGCGATGAAGCCTTCAAAACCGAGATCGCCACAACAGCACTGAAAACCCTGTTGCCATTTCCGACATCGTATCTGTGTGAAGCTGGGTTTTCTGCAGCGAGAGCACCCAAAACCAAATTACGGACCAGACTGGACCTAAGTAGCACACTTCGGGTATCATTGTCTCCCATAACCCCAAGATGGGACCGTCTCGTTGCAGCAAAACAAGCTCAGGGCTCCCACTGATTCACTGCTGCTGTGATTAGCGAGTATTTTCATGCACTTTGTTTTTGTGTTGTGTCTTATTTTGAAGGTATAAACGCTACCATAGCGACCAGAGTGTGTTGCATTGTTTTGAGGCAGAAACGATGTTGCTCATGTGATGTTCTGTTGTTGGTGCGATGTTACGGACACCGTTAATAAAGTTGCACATGACTACACAGTAGATTTACGTTCATTATTATTATAGAGAAAATACCACAGTTTTTTTCTTGTCATTTTATTTTGTTTTTATCAGCTAAACCTTTAGATTGGGCCGTGAAAATATTGTCAGACATGAAACCGGTCCGTGGTACAGAAAAGGTTGGGGACCACTGGCTTAAAGCATTCGTCACCAGGAATGCGCCGGTGCTGTTGCTATGCAAGACCAATGATAGTTGTTGCCCTATGACAGTGGAACCGAGACACTCATCTTAAATTTCAAACCAAACTCACATTCTGGGGAAAGTATGCCTTGAACGGTCCACAAAATTTAGGCTATCATATTGTGACACTGATAGTTTATCTAAATAAATTGGTCCTTCCTCGGGTTTCCTGACGGCCTCACGACTCTGGCTGGAAGTGTTCGGTTTAGGTGAACGGCATGGGATTTTTTTTAATAGGTTTTAGGTGAACTAATGAATACACACACACACTTGCACGCACATACACGTAATCACCCACATACAAAAAAAATAAAATAAAAAATATATATATATTAAAAAAAAAAGGAGAGCAATGATGATGACATGTCAAATCGGTAAAATTACCGACTGAACAATACTGAGCTCTCCAAAAAAAAAAAAAAGTTGATCTAAATAGCTCAACTTTGAAGAAGAGCTTGCATTATCCAGCTTTGTTGTTGTCTTTAATGCTCAGCCGTTTATCTTGGCTTGGGACCAACACTGGAGCCCTGATGGCTTAAGTGCTGGGTCATTGGCTTGGAACCAAACCCACAGTGGCTGCATGGAAAGAATCATCAACTCTCACTCAGTATGGCCAGCCTTTTTTTTTTTTGTGGAAAAGGGGACTTTGATTTTGATCTTCTGTGACTAGTGTTGTGCATTTGAGTCCCATTTGTTTATGCTGTTGACAAGAGGGAGCACTGAGTCAACATGGAGACGGTTACGTTAACTTCTCACTAGCTGCTGACTGGCTTGTCTGTTGTTATTAAAGAATAGTTGAATTCGTTTTACACTTGTCTGACAGTTATTATTAAAAAAGTAGATGTGTCTACTACAATCTATATATCAATATAAACTGGTGTTCAACTTCTCAAACAGTGCTCATCTCATAAGAGTCCATCCCAGCCGCTGTACGTTTGTCCTGCATGTCATTCAAAATCCACAAATTAATAGACTCTCTCAACTGTATAACACAGTGCAGTAAAGTTCGTCCCCGAAATGTCCCCGCTGCATCGCGGGTGAGCCGCTACAACAGCGGCTTGTCCAATTAAGCCACAATACATGTTTGTGACACTATTAAGTGTTAATTGTACCATAGCCATGTTAGTGGAGGACATTCACACTGCAAAAACTAAAATCTTAAGTAAGATAAAATGTCTTAAATTTAACCTTAATTTGCTTATTTTGATTTGACAAGTTATTTTTACTTAAAATGAAATTGTCAGACAAGATCTTTGTGTTTATTTTAAGATATCTATTACTTAATTATCTTATTTGATCAAGCAGTCTTGGCATTGAGTGTTAACAGACAGTTTTAAGTACTGCGAGGATTAAAACAAGCATTTCCCACATTTTAAAATGGCAACTAACCAACATCAAAGGCCCTGAACTGGGGGTTTCATGAGTTTTCCTATTTTAAGATTTTGCATAATCTAGTAATAAGATAAACGGGAATCACACCGTACTTTTCAGATCGGTGGTGCTGTGGCAATTTACAGGTGCTCGTCCAAAATTTTGAATATCCCCGGAAAGTTGAATCATTTCCGTAATTCCATTTAAAAATTTCGAGTATTTATTTGTTTTTGTTTTTTTTTTTTACATTATTTGGGCTTCCAGCTCATCAAACCCATGAAAACAGGATGTCAATTTTTTTTTTGTAATTAATGTGAAGAAATCACCATGTATACTTCCCATTGTTTTGCATGGAAAAAAAAGATGGATGGATGGATGGAATTTTCAAAACGATATGTGAATCTTCAATAACTGGTTGGATTCCCTTTGCCTTAATTACTGCCTCGATGCGCCGTGGCATTGCCTGGGGGTCTTGGAAGCCCAGGCTTTCTTAATGCTTGCTGTCAGCTCTTTGTTTTTGGGTCTGGTGGCCCTCATTTTCCTCTATAGTACTGTATTGTGGCCCTACTACCTAATACAGTACTACCAAGAGTACTACGCGCACAGGCAGCAACGCAGCAAGCATCGCCGTGGTACACGCCCATTTCCTTATTTTTACGCAAGCGAGGCAAGAGGCGCCCGCTGGACTTCACCAAAGTCATAAAAATACAGTATGTACATACAATAAATATGTTTTACAACAATGCTGAACCATATTTACAATTTAAAAAGGTACTTGTGGATGGATTTGTGGTTTAAAAAAAAAAAAAAGAGTGCACACCGCTGGCCTGGTCGTGTTTTCCCATTCACTTAAATGGGATGCTCGCACTGCAGTTAAATGAATGTGGCTGAGCTCTCCCATTCAGAAATAGCTTTGCTAGCCGGTCGTGAAATCAAGATTGCAATATTTCATCCTCGGGGGTCCATATGAAATTGTTAATATGGTTCAATGTTGGCGCGACTTCTGTGCGGTGCGGCGGGGTTGTGGTAGCATACCATGCGGTGCTAATTTTAATTTACGGTCGCGGATCCTCCTCCTCCCCAAAAAAAGGTAAATCGCAGGAGGTCGGCTGCTTGAAAAGTAGATCTTGGGGCAGAAAAAGTGTGGGCACCCCTGCTTTATATAAATTAAAATGAGAATAGGGCTTGCTAGTGGGCAGGGGTTGTCAACAGCGGGCCCATCTCCTGAAATGTGCAATCAGTCATGCAACACACAGCGTGCACCAGCCTGCCTGCATTCCGCTCGTTTGTCTTTAACGGGGCAGTCGAAGCGCACAAGTGGCAATATGTAATTATTGTTTCACAGGCTGATGAAAACAACTCATAACTGCTGTATCTCTAATTACAAACACAAGTCGATTTCATTTTTGTGGGGGTTACATTTTCATGCGACACCTTTTTCTCAAGGTCAACAGGGAAATGGCGTCTGTGAAAACTATGCACTAAGTACCTACACTATATTGTCTTGAGGATGGCAAAGGACAGCACTGTAAAGAGTGTATGTTAAACAAATTGCAGTATGTGTGTCAGCTTGTGTTAAATAGAGCGCACCGCTGAAGAGGCATGCAATCTGCTGTCGGCTTTTGTTAGGGCCAGGCCGCCACTTATGAGTCATGACATTTAATACAGATTTTATATATTGCATACATTTTGGCCGTGATGGAAGTAAGGTGGACCATATTGTTGCTGCCATTATTTGATGACATCATGTTGTTGACCACCACATGCCAGGGATGACCTTGACAAAGAATATAGATTGGGAAGCGTTTAACTCAGCTATTTTCACTGAAGCAACCCCCTTTGCTCCCGGCTGTTTTACTGGATTTTGACAGATTTTGCAAGGCCCACAGAATATTGTGTTATGTTGCTAGAAAAATAAAAGGATATTTTTATTTGTTTCCGTTTCGCAGCAATTAGCATTAGAATATAGCTAAGTTTCATCATTATTCACAAATCTGTTTAAAACAGTGGGGAAAAGAGCTTGTTGCAACATGGCCCAGGTTGATCTCTTATACTCTGCTGCCACCTGCTGGCCATTTTTGTAATAGCTACCACTCTTCAAGCGTCCCTCTTCAGTTCAGAGGCTGCATCAAAGCCTTCTGTATCCTCAAGTATAAAAAAAAAAAAACATTTAAAAATGTTTTATAAATACGTCTTTGGGAGCATGGTAATATTTAAAATAGAACGTATTTATACGTTTTTGGGAGCAAATGAGGAAAAGAGCTTGTTGCAACATGGCCCAGGTTGATCTCTTATACTCTGCTGCCACCTGCTGGCCATTTTTGTAATAGCTACCACTCTTCAAGCGTCCCTCTTCAGTTCAGAGGCTGCATCAAAAAAAAAAACATTTAAAAATGTTTTATAAATACGTCTTTGGGAGCATGGTAATATTTAAAATAGAACGCATTTATACGTTTTTGGGACTGCACTGCATATAAAAGTAGGCCATGCAAATCAGATCCGAACATGGTCTCGAGGCAAAATAAAACCTATTTCTGTTTTAATTACGGCTGAATCAAATGTATCAGCAGCTTTTCTTTTCCAAACGTTGTGTGCACTTTTTGAGAGCTTACTTGTAATTCCACTTTTATAGTAACTAGAATATTTACTTCCCTGTTGGCCGGCGTGGAATGGGGGTCAAACGTGAATCAGAGTGGCTTTTTTTAATATAAAAATATTGCCTCAAAGCATCCAGCGGCTGAAGCAGTTAAGAGATATGGTGGTGTGCCAAAAGTAACGTTTGCAGCATCGCCGCTAGCAGCCAGCGGCTTCCGTGGCATGCGGGGCTATTATTAATAAATACGTTGTCATTGCGATCACCATCACCCGCTAAGAAATCCCACTCTGCAAACCCAGCCACAGGTGTTAAGCTTTAGCGGGAAATCCATTACAACTTCCCGCTATGTGGCCGTGTATTAGTCCTGTTTCCTCGCTACGGATGCTCTGTTTTGTCACTATGAATAAGAATATGTTCTTAGTGAACTCAGCCAGTAAATTAAGGATTTGGGAAGCTATCCATCATGTTGGTTTGGTGAGAACAGGTTGTTCTACACAACAGATTTCATATATCTCCCTCAAGAATCAGTGCCACTTTGCACTGCCACTTTTTTCATAGAGAGAATGTGAGGCGGAACAAGACTAAAAGACCAAGTGGCATATTGTTTAGGCGAGACCACTCTTGGAGATAGTACCTGCAGGTTTGTCTGCGCACTCACTCTTCCCACCTGTGCCTTGTCAGGATGGAGACAGCCAATGCATACTAATCCGGTCTTAAAAAACACCTTTAAGGCCATAGTCGGAGAAGACCGGGCGGACTGCGGCGCCGCGCTGCCTGTCTGATAAAACTATTAGTAAGCGTCATTTCAATGCGCAATTTGAGACATTAAATTCAAATTAAGTTGAAGGTTAAATTCCCCTTTACTGATGCTTCAAATACATGTACAGGGAGTGCTTGGCAGAGTGATACTGTCAAATAGTGTTTTATAGGTAGAAATTGAGTCAAATATGTAAAATCTAAAATTGTGCTCATTGTTATGCTAATCATTCAGTTGCATGTTATTTACGTTTGCAGTGGATTGGTAGAAATAATTTGCATATTGTCATTTTTGAGTTACTTCCTTGGATTACTAAACACCTCACCATTCAGGTTATTATTATGCATTTTATTATTTTCCTTTACCGTTAGACAACATGAACATGTCACCACTCCAAAATCCTTTTCAACTGCTAATTTTATATGCTAAAAAAAAAAAAAGCGAATTTATTACACCTACCAACAACAATGGTTACATCATCTACCCAAACTCCAAATGCAATACCAATACCACATTTATGAAATATTCTATATTATTTAAAAAAAAAAAAAACATCCAGACTTTCAATCTTGAGGCAAGATAACACTGCACGACTCCTGCAGAGTGTGGGAAGAGGTGGAGTTTTACAGCATTTCTCAGACTGTTCAAGATTAGATGTGGTCTCAAGCTGTTTAACACTTTGAACAGGTTAAATGACACTCAAAAATAACATGACAACGTGGGGACAGACCAATTGATTTGGGAAAATACATTTAAAAAAAATACATTAACTCATTTGCTCCCCAAAACGTTTATATACGTTCTATTCTAAATGTTCTAAGTGTCCCAAAGACATATTTATTTGTATTATATGGGGGGTTATGGTAGAGCATACAGAAGGCTTTGATGCAGCCTCTGAACTGCAGAGAACAGGTGACGCAATGGTAGTAATTACAAAAACAACCAGAATATGGCAGCAGAGTATAAGAGATCAAACAGGGCTATGTTGAAAACAAGTTGATTTACCCACAGTTCTAAACGGATTTGTGAATAATGATAGAAATGTACGTTTTTTTTCCTGATGAAAGAAGAGTCTCTAATCTTTCTTTTGGTAGGTTCTATGTTTTTATAGCAATAGAAGACAATATTCTGTGGGACTTGCAAAATCCGTCAAAATCCAGTAAAACAGCCGGGTGCAAAGGGGGTTGCTTCAGTGAAAATTCCTGGGAGTTATTTGGATATATAAGGTTTCTGCCAGACAGTGACATTATGTAACTAATCATATACTGCAAAAAAAAAAGAAGTAACAAAGTGTTCCTTTAATTGTTTTGAGCAGTGTATATGCTATGTATATATGTACTGATAAAAAAAAAAAAAAAAAATCATAATTAAGGGAACACTTTGTTTCTTTATTTTTTTTCAGCAGTGCATTTTTAAGATTGTGACAATTCATCCAATGAATTGTTTTCTGTAATGATTTAGAGGGATTGTCACATGCAGTTGTCATATTTATGAATGAAATACGATGACATCCACCACACCAGCAGGTTTACACTTTTTTTTCTTCATCGAAATATATTAACCAATTTATCGGATCAATAATGAAATAAGTACAAACATACAAAGAATAAGGGGTAGGACTAGATAAGTTTTCAACTTCTTCCTACTCCCTTTTGAACATGTAAACTCTGATAAGATTTTTCTTTCTTCTTTTAACTTTAAATTGTTCTTTGTCTGCTACTTGTTTATATGTTCAATAAACAAACATATATCTGGGGAGCGCTAAATCTGACTGCGCCTTGATTAAATCCACCAGAACTGCGTTAGACGACCTGCATTACTAGTTAGACCTGGTTTTACCGAGTCTACTGTCTCATCTACTTTGTGTCACCGATTTGCTGGATGTGCTGGCGGCGTGGAGTCTGCCAGAAAGCCGAGTGAACCAAATTCATAAACACACTAAACTAGACTTGCCCAGTCACATTGCACGAGTGCACGGGTGCCTGCTTACAAAAAAATAGGACCCGTAGTTTCAGGTGTTGTTTCTTTTAAACATTTTCATTTTTATTTTTATTCATTAACATTTGTATTTTATTTCATTTAACAAAACGATTTCCAATTTTAGCTTTAGGTACTTTTATAATGGTTTACTATAATAACCTTGGTTGTCGTTCAAATGTATTTAAGGTCGTAATACGCCGTTATGTTCGCAGGGAAACACTGACTTTATGTTTTCAATAAACTTTTTGATATAAAGACCAAAACATCCCTCTACCTTGAAAATGACATGAATGAGTAAATCATCACTGGTGAGTACTTCTGCGGGACGTGTGTTGGTTGCTGTGTGCTGAAAGGGGACTGCTGTTTTATGTAGCATTCCCGGGCATCCAAAAGAGCCCACTGGCATAAAAGCATGTGTCATTATTCTGCTCTCATGGGGAGAGAAAGAGAGAAAAAAAAATTACATCCATCAGCCTGAAATGTGTTCCAATGATGGCAGCTAGTCTATGTCCCTTTACACTTTGCTGATAAATATTTACCCCCTGTAAATATTTGAGGGCAGAACATTGTGCAGTTCCAATCACATTGCACCTTTCATTATTTTTCAAAGGCTTACCGAATCAATCTCTGCACTCTGTGCCGAGATGCGTTTAATTTTCCGCTGCTATTAATCTCCGGGCCCAATGAGATGATTAATTGCGTCGTAATAAAGGGTTGTCATTGTTGGAGCTCGGGGGTCTTTATCCAGAAAGCCCCACAGCCACATTTACATTTAAATGTGTTAATGGCTGCCATTTTCTTATCTGCTCCATATAGGTTAGGGGGACCAGGATGGGTTCAAGGGAGAGCCAACAAATGTGGCGGCCTGTCGGATGTTGGTCAATGAATACAACGGTGTAATAGGGCCATACGTAAATAATTTTTTTAGAGGGCGGGGGCAATATTCAGAGAAAAAAAAATTGCATATTTGCCACTATAAAGTGGCAGATTTGCGATAAAAAATTTAAAAAAAAAACTCAAATTTACGAGAAATACACGTAGCGTACAATTCGGATGTTTGTGACAATACTTTTCGGTCGGGTTTTCAAATAAGAACAGTAATTGCTTTAACCATATCATGTTAAGCATTCACACTTTGAAGCGTTGGGTACTGCCAGCAACAGACGCCTCGCTTTGCGAAGGTCCACACCCGGAGGATCAAGCATTTAAGTAAATTTGTTAAAATAAATATTTACTTGTACATTTATGTTTCCAGAATTATTATTTACACATTCATACATTTTTTCTTTTTTTTTTGTACAAGTAGCGAAGTTGATGTGTCAAATCATCATGTGTCAAATGCATTTACTTGTATTTACCTAAAGTATGCTAGCTTCTGATTAGTTCGTCAGCTAATTAGTCAGCTGATAGGGGATCAGGAAGTGTTGTCGCTCTAGCTGCCGGGCATAACGAGTAAAGTTTCAATTAAGAATGAATCCATCTCCATCCTGCCTTTTCATTTTATAAACAGTGTACCATTAACCGCCAACGAATCCTCACATTAGACTATTGCTACGCTACGTGTATTTCTTGTAAGTTTTTGAGTTTTTTTTCTGCCACTTTTTTTTTCTTAGAATATTGCCCCCATTTTCTAAAAAATATATATATATTTATACGTGGCCCTTATACGTCATCGTAGTTTAAATTATTTTTGCATTTTTTAATTATTTTTTTGTTCATTCAAAAATGCTTAGTTTTAGTATTAGTTTTAGTTTAGTTTGTTTGTTTGTTTTTAATGGCATATTTGTGGAGTGCATAATAACAAAAAAAAAAAATTAATAAACTAAACTACTACTAAATTCTAGTGTTGTTTCGGCCCCCCAATAAGGAGCTGATTTTCTTTGTTTTGAACGACAATAAAACAATTTCACATTTTTTACTTTTGGGAAACAATGATCAACATTTTTGAGGTTTTTCCTCACATCACAGACCAAACCAGTTACACTGACAATTTGAATTAATGTTAAGTAAAAAAATATATATATTAAAAATGAAGAGTAAATTTAAACATTGTTTTTAACTGACTCATCGATGAATAAAAAATAATAATTAATCGATTAAACCGAAATAATCGTTAGTTGCAGCCTTAGTTATTTCATGAGCTTTTGCTAAACCTTGTACAAGTGTAGACAAACGCTTGTAAAACAAGATAAGTGTAGCACTTTCATAATAAATGTGCTGTGACATTACTTTTGGGGATTGTGGGTCCAGCGATTGCCCTTTAATTGAATTAAAAACCTGCCTCATTTAGTGTTTTGAGAGGTTCAAATACACTTTTTAGACTGTGCTGCACCTGAGGAAATAAATAAATCAACCGCTGCGCTAACTTATTCATTTCCATTGATGCAATCCATTCATCTTCACTCTAAACAATTAAGATGTCGTTTCAAATAAGCAGATCTATCCTTGAGAAATGACATAGAGGCAAGGGAGTACTTAGGGAGGGGAACTTTACATTTTTTTATACCCTTGGAGTATAGCAATTCATTTGACCTCCAAATGGCTTTAGAGGGAATCGCATTGAGCCATGTAAAGAGAAATGGCTTGTGTTAATGCACAGCGACGCCGCTTGAATACAGAACAGACCCCAAATATGTTTGGCTTATGGCTTGCCTGCTAATAATGAAGTCCATGCTCACCGGTGCCCCAAGACCAGATAGATGGATGCGGTCTGCTTGTCCGCCAAAGCAGCCCCTACATTCTTTCACGCTTCTTTATCACCTCCTTCTTTTCTTTTTCTCACTCAATCTCACCTAAGCATATTTTCTGGCTTCTATCACACAAACCTGCCACAAATTCATTTAACAAAACTCATGATGGAGGGGGAAAAAAATGAAATGGACGAGTTTTAATAAGGGGGAGAGGTAATTTGAAAAGTCTTAGGATGTGTTTGGGAATTTATCAATAACAACCAGCTGGGATTTCATGCATGAGAGAATTTGGTGTAATTGCCTGCACATCCCTGATAGAGCTTCCTCTTCAACAACAAAAATATGCTCTTAATATAAAAAAGGCTGACACTACTTACCAACTCCATCCTTTTAGTTCTCTTCAAAGAGTTCATAAAAAAGGGAAGATGGCTGTTGTTTTTGACCTCTTAAAAAGTGCCTTTGGATTTATTTACGCTGTTATTTGTCAAAATGAATAGTTTAGTCATTTTAATCTTATTATGTATTGCTTCTACCATCTGCAGACAGCAAAAGCGTCATCCCTTTATTTACACAGCTGCAGGCCGGCATTTTTTATGCGTAAGTTGTTGATTAGGTATCGGCCTTTATTTGTACAAACCATTTCCCCCAGTACACTTTTACGTTAAGTTACAACCATAAATGCTGTGCATGTTTAATAATGTATGTTTACTGGACAGTCACGTACCTTCAACATAAAACAGTTCGCAACATAACACTGCGAGCAAAGCGATAACTCCAATGTTAATTGCCAGAAAATCCACATAACGTCAATAAATTGCGGTATTTAAAGTTACCTTACCTCTTTGTTTTTCCTAAAAGGCAAAAAGGAAGCATCTAGAACAGCCACAAAATTAGGACTTTCACAAATTAATATCCAATATAAGAATTATACGAAAAAATGCTGCTTTTACAACTATAATTATGTGATTGACAGAGAGTTACTGTAAAATCACACCAAAAAAAAATAATAAAAAAAACATTTAAAAAAACTCATATTTATTTTATTTTATTATACAGGGGCCTTAATAAGAAATTAAAAATGGAAGAAGAAAAAAGAAGACCTAAGCAGCACCTAGGGGTTGTTCAAAAAAAAAATAATGATCACGGATTCATAGCTCATTTCATACACATCATAACTTGCAGTCTGTTTAGGATTCCACACCCAAATATTTGTTAAAAAGAGCTGTCACATCTAACTTAACAAAAATGATGTCCTCCAGTATTATAAAGGATAGCATCAAATCAGGAAGCCATATTATGCATAAGTACAGAGAGAGATTTTGGTGGTAGAGTATTATACACGGGGGGGCAAATTAGTCAAGACATTTTACGGTATTGGCTTACAATATGAAAAGGGTGTGCATCATAATGAAACCTTTTCCTAATATTTTAACTCATTTGCTCCCAAAAACGCATAAGCAAATTATATTTTAAATATTGCCATGGTCCCAAAAACGTATTTATACATTTTAAAAAATCCATAACAATTGTATTTATTCATTTTATGCTAGAGCAGAAGGCTTGGAAGAGGTCGCTTAAAGCAATGGTAGTTATTACAACAACAAAAAACAGCCAGCAGGTGGCAGCAGAGTATAAGACATCAACAAGCTATTTTCTCCAGTGTTTTCAACAGGTTTGTGAATAATGATGAAACTTACTTACTTGGCAACTTTTCTAATGCCAATTGCTGCAAAACGAAAACAGATACAAATATACTTTTTTCCCCTAATGAAACAAGAGACTCTAATCTTTCTTCTGGTAGGTTCCATGTTTTTATAGCAATAGAACACAATATTCTGTGGACTTTGCAAAATCAGTCAAAATCCAGTAAAACCGCCGGGAGCGAAGGGGGTTGCTTCAGTGAAAATGGCTGGGAGTGAATGAGTTAATCAAATTGAGTAATATAACCCAAAATATGTGGTTGAATGCTGTGCTGCTTCTTCCCCCAAAGAAATTGCAAACTACAGTTCACTGATTTAATCCCTAATTTTCATTCCTATACCACCATCCATAAACCTGTGTTGAAACTTTTCCAAGAACAACATCGAGATGAAGTTTCTTGTAAAAAGTGTTTCACGGCACGCGTAAAATTAAATGATCACCACCAGCTGTTCAAGCTGTTTGTCTCGTCCTTGTTGACGGCGAATAAAAGCTTGGACTGTGCTCGTGCCGCCGTAAAATGCCGCATGAATTCTCATGAATGCTAAGGTCACGGTCAATAGTGGCGTAATCATCCAAACCAGAGATTGGATGTCTTTTTGTGTGATTGTCAAGCAGAGGGAGGCGAACGCTCTCCACCGCAAAGGGAACAAAGCTTGGGATCTGGTAGTGTATTACTGAAAGAATAACCCACGCTGCCACCCCTGCTATCAAAATTGCTCGGGAGGAGATTGCTGGGGGAGGTTGTGTCTGTCTGCGTGTCCCAGTTCTATATTTTGTTCTCTGCCCAAGGTGCTTCACTGATCTCGGGCCAAGAGCTGTGTGAAAAATTCTGCCAACTCATAGAGGATGATTGCGAGAGGAGGAGAAATACACTCAATTCTATGGCGCATAGAAGAGACGTGCAGAAAGGAGAACGGCAAAAAAACGAACTGGTATATGTGAATAGAAGTTGTAGCCTCTTATCTGCTCTTGTCTTCATCTGCTCTTCCCTAGATAAGTACTACATACATGTCTGCTCCAACAAATGACTGCCAGAACCTCACGTTCTCTTGAGGACTTGCGGTGCTGCTGCTTGATTGGCCTTAGAACCCCCGCATGCTTCCGAGGCTTAAAAATTTCTCTACCGAGCCTTAAAAGATGTTGCGGTGGAGAATCCAAGTCACTCGGAAGGCGGGCTTGAAGCTTTAAAGGTCATAGAGTCAGCAATTATGCATCCATCAGTAAACAAGCGAGCCATCAAAGTGTGCTCACGTGCCTACATGGTTACCAACTCACTCAGCAAAAGCCACTCCACATACAGTCAGCTGCTAAAACGTAAATAATTCATGTGTACCGCATAGTGCCTAACACATTTATTAGACCACACCCCAATATATGGTTTAAGCCACAGTTGACCTAAATTAGCAGCACTGGTAATTGCCAGAATTTAAAAATTCCTCTCAAATTTGTTTTACATTGTGAATCTGGCAACTGCCAATGCAGAGTAAACATTTTTGACTGCCAAATAAGTAGAAGGTTAAACATACACATTTGGCCTACAATATACCAGAACGATAAGGGAAAAAAATCTGTATTATTTTTTTTTTGGGGGGGGGGGGCATTTTTAGTATTTATTATTATGTCTGCAGAGCATGATTTCCCTTCGTCATTTTTTCCCATAACACCACAGGGAATGCGGAAGTTAATACCCCATGGCATTATGGGGGGAAAAAATGACGGAAATCATGCACTGCATGCATATTAAAAAAATTAATATTACGAATAAATAATGTTTACTTACTCAATTTTCGAACATATTTGTATAATGTAGGCCCCAAAAAAAGCTGCTTGTTTTTTCTTTTTACTTGCGCATGTGCAAGTCAATACCCCGTGGCATAATGGGGGGGGGGGGGGGGGAGTGACGGAAATCATGCACCCCATGCTTAAAAATGACAAATAAATAATGTTAACTGAGTTAATTTTAGCATTTTAATTCATAAAATATAGGCCAAATATAGGCCACTATGTACTGTATTTCGTGTCAAACACTGAACCATGAACACAAAGCTTCTCCTAACATTTTTTTTTTTGTGCCGTTCAAATCTACTAGACATTTTTCAAGTCCCTGCGCACTTCAGATCACAGCACGCCTGACATCACAAACATATCGAAGGCAAATGTTATCTTAGTCACTGATGTGAATACAATGGCTTTTTTCCCTTCTTTTTTTTTTTACGGCGTGGCCGTTTGCAAAATGGTATTTTGTCTAGAGTCAGGGAAGATTGAAAAGCATTTACCTCCATGCAATGTGCTCCTGAAAAAAGCTTGCCTTTGCAATATGTCTTCATAGTGAAACTGCCATCACTCTACAAGATGTCAATGTTTTCCTGCTGTACAAGTGTAGCCTTCTTGCTTCTGCTTGTTGATGTTCTGCAGTGAAGTCAAGCTTACCTAAGCAAAACTCACTATGGATTATGGGTCAATCACTTTTCCTACATAGAGGAGAGTGTGACGCAGGTATGTAGTTTCTCAAACTGTGCTAACCAAATCGACAGAGGTTGTCTTGAATCTGTGCAGGGTTCAATGAAATGTCAACATTATTTAGGCATTAAGGATCAAATGGTGCTGATTTGTCAGAAAGTTGAGTCTTGGCTGGAGGTCATGGCGCACACTAACAAACAAGATTATTCTGAAGTGACCTGAACATCAGTGGAAGGAGCTGAAACACGCAGTGTGGAAAAAAAGCGCCCTTCAAATATGAGGCAGCTGGAGTCGTTTGATCATGAGGAATGAGCGAAAACTCCTTTCGACAGGTGCAGAAGTGGCACAGAGAGTAACAGAAATAAAGCAAAAACAAAAACAAAGCAATAGAAGGATATACAGTATATAACGATCTTTTAAAAGGAAGAACCTCCTGCAGAAAATAATGTTTGCTTTTCTTAGTTTTTCCATTTTACTTGTGTTGGCCTTGACAAGTACTTAGGTGGTGGGAGGTTCAATGTTATCAATTGATTGAGCAAAGATGGAAGTTAGCGTGTCGAAAGCTTCCGTCAAGGCAACTTTGGAGCTGGAGCACATCATATTTTCTAAGTCCTCATTTGTTTTGAAGGGCGAGAGGCCAACCTTGTGTAATCAAAGTTTAGTTTCAAAGCAGTAAAGTTTTTGTGATAGCAGAAAAGTGTTAAAATGTGGAAAAGGAAGCGGGTTTTTTTTTTTTAATCTTGAGGGATCATTTAGGGCAAGCGCTTATTTAAAATGAGAGACAAAAATTAATAAAACGGTTACATTCAAAAGGAGAATCGTTTTTGACTAATTTGTCGCAAACTGAAACCAAACCATGGCATTGGAGGCAAAAGATGGACTGAAGCGCAAGGAAAGTCCAAAATGAATGTTCAAAGAAACATAGAATAAAGAATACAACATTATACCATTTACCAACCAAGACAGAAAGAAACGAGGAAGTAAATACAAACAAACTGGATGCTGATTGGTTGTCACAAGGGACAGGGCTGATGAGAACAGGTGGAAACAAAAACCTAACAAGCAAGACTATTCCGGAAAGATGTATCGGGAAAAATTGAAAGCTCTGGTCTTGCTCATTAACTCATCCAACATTTCTTTGGAGGATATTGTCGTAAGTTACTAATGATGACCAACATCGAAGGTGTATACAGTGGTACCTTGGCTCACAAACTTAATTGGTTCCCACAGAGAGTATGTGAGCCGAAAAGTTTGTCTTCCAAACAAGTATTTCCCATAGGGAACCATTGAAATGAGAATAATCCGTTCCAAGGTCCCCATAAAACTCAATTTTCTACTAAAAAAGCCTTAAAACTACACAAAATATACCTTATTTTATGTATAATAAATGTGCTATTGTATTGTAATGAAAGAAATACACTGTACTGTATAATAAAGTGTTTTTATTTGCAAAACTTGCAACTTGCCTTTGTGATGGTACAGTAGTTGAAGGCTTGATGGAATGGAGTGGGAGGAGGAGGGAGGGAGGGAGTTACTGTTTGGAAGGAGAGTCCTCCGGTGTGGCTTCTCTTCTTTGCTTCTTAGGAGACTCTTTATCCTTGTTGCTGACTAAAAACCTCTTAATTGACACCTGTTGCTTTCTGAGTTGTAAGGTCTTACGAAACTGAGGCATCACATTATCATTCATCATGTTGATGATTCTCATAGCCACAGTCTTTTCTGAATGGTACTGTTCGATAAAAGCCTGCACATCACTCCACTTAGTTAACATGGTCTTGATGCTCTCACGTGATGCTGCAGCCATCTCCTCTTCGTCGTCCTCACATGACAACTCCTGAATGGCTTCCTTCTGCTTGTCCTCTTGAAGGCGAATCAAATCCTCTGACACCCTTAGCCACACACGCACCCTTAATAGCTTCCTTGTTCTTAAGGATGGTAGCAATGGTAGACTTAGCGTACTGGTACTGGGACGCTAAGTCACACAAACGCGCACCTCGTTCGTGTTTGTCGATGATCTCCTTCTTCTGCTCGACCGTAATTTTCTTCAATGTCTTCTTAGGCTTAACACTAGCCTGTGGTGGGGTCTTTTTCGGTCCCATGGTAGCAAAAGTACACTCCAAAAGTACAGACGCTCCCCTACTTACGAACATTCGAGTTACGAACAACGGTACATACGAACATGTCTGCGCGTACAGTATGTCGAAAAATGTTCGGAAAGAAATGCTGTAAATTAGATTTTGTATTGCGCGTAGTGCTTCTTTCCGCCGCTAATACCGACGATTGGCGCTGTGAGAGCTCATTGGAGGCTGAGCAACGTGGCGAGGAGGAGGAGGAAGAAATGCCGGTCCCCATGAAGCAGGAAATAACTTTTGAAGCCGATTCCAGCGACGACGAAGAATCTCTCATGATATAAAATCCTCCTCTTCCTCCTCCTCCATCATCTCCTTAAGCATCGAGTACATCTTCCAAAAGTAAGTTAAACTTCATTTTATTTATCTTATTACGTACATGTACATACTGTGTGTGTGTGTCTCGCTCTCTCTCTCTAACATACGTAGTACAGTACAGTACTGTACGTATTCTCTCCATTTTATTAAGTTTTTTTCAGTACAAACCAATGCAGGTTACTTGTACAAGCCTTAAACATACTTATATAAACCTTCAATATACTTATATAGGCTTTAAACATAAATTATAATACAAAATATAGCACTGAAGCAACTTACGAACAAATTCACCTTACGAACGATCGTCCGGAACGTAACTCGTTCGTAAGGTGGGGAGCGTCTGTACTCCAAAATGATCCAAAATGTCTACCGAACACAAACCACGTCCGCACTCAAACAAAGGGGGCGACGAACTGGGACGGCGTGAGCGTGCGTCAGCTTCTCGTGATTTCTCGTGTCGCGTAATTTGGTTCGTCCGCCGAAAACTAGTTCGTCAGCCGAGACAAAATGCTCGCGAATTTAATGTTCGTGAGGCGAAAAGTTCGTGAGCTGAAGCGTTCGTGAGCCGAGGTACCACTGTACTTTATATACTGGAATTTCCGTCTTTACACTGCCTGTGAATTTTGCTATCCATCCACGTATTTTCATCCTCATGGCACTGCATCAACTGGACTGTTCTGATTGGCCTTACAGAAAACCCACACACACTGACCAGTACTTACTCTTTGACTCACACCACCCACTGGAGCACAAACCGGCCGTTATCAGAACATTCCCACCAGCCCACGAGCAAAAGTGAAATCGGCATCTGAGGGAGGGCCTCAAAACATGTGGTTACCACAGCTGCTTGCTTGTAAAAATGCACATCTAGTTTGAGAAGGAACAACAAACCATGCGGATGAGGAAGAAGAGTGCCAGACACAACATGATGATCATTCCATATGTATCAGGTCCGCCTTTGAAATACTGGAGCATTTTTTAACCAACTCAAAAATGATGCTACACTTCAAACCTGAGACAAAGGCTAGGACAGCCCGTACCCAGGAAAACAATCTGCTGTATGCTGTCAAGTGCGGTGAGGAATGCACTGCTGTAACCAGGCAAGCTCTGAGCAGGCGCTTGTCACAACACAGACAAGGCTAACTCTTCAGGTCACGACTTAGCTGTCTACCTGCACCTCAAAGAAATACAGTACTGCGAAAATGTGCATATTCTGGACAGAGAAGACGGATGGAAGAAAAACTCTCTAAACAGAGGAGGCTTACAACACCGCTGATCGTTCTTTCATTCCATCCAAAGAAAGTAAATAATTTACTCTTGAACCAACAACAAACAAAAACAGCAGCCTTTTGGCTTTCAGGTGCCTCTATCACTATTGTTTACAACTGAATGAAAAACGAACGAGGTGATTCGAACCAAACAACTGTTGTTTGGCGCTCGAGGCCTCTCTCCAATGTGTCCTAACGAATGTTGATTTGCATCCCAGACGAATGTGAACATTTGTGGTTTGGGGTGAGCCTAAATGACCCCGTTAACACAGAAAACGCAGTAAAAGGTTTTCATTTTGATGTTTTGCTCATGTGACCTGAAAATGCGCTACGTTTCATAACAACAATGGCGGACTACCGTGTCAAATGTTCTTTACCTTGGCGGTGGCCTGGGCTTTTGTTCTGAAGCAAAATTTGTAGCTTGTCACATTTTCCAAACAAATGTTCTCACTCGCTTCACATTACCCATGTAGTAGTATATTTGCATGGCACGGGCTTCTTATTCTGTTTTCGGTGACTTCCTGTAGTGTCACAATGGCACTTCAGGTACTTTTTTTTTTAAACAATTCTTTGTTTAAAGTTAATCAATTTACTTTTAACTTCTTTTTTTTTTAAACAAATTGGAAAAATATTGACTCCGTTTTCATGTGGCTGAGGCTAAGGCTTTATGGGGTGAATAGTTGGGTTTATGCAGTTAGTTTTAATTAGTTATTAGAACAATTTTGTTAGTTTGTATTCATTTTCATTTCCCCCTAAAAATGCTCCATTTTAGTTAAAAACATTTTTTTAATTAGTTTAAGTATTATTGTTCATTTATTTGTTTTAACATAGGAAGTATTAGGTGAGTTCAAGATTTAAAAAACAAACAGGTCACTAAGTATTGTGAAATAAAGTAACATGAATTACAATTCACAAACAACTGTTTTACCTTCCTTTCTTTGTAGCTACAGCTGTCTTATCTAGCCTACAATATGTGCATGAACCAGTCTTACAATACTTTTAGAATTCTCATTATATTTAGTTTTGCCTTTTTTTTTGGTAATCCAGTTATTCTTAATTAGTTATTAGAGCAATTGTGTTAGTTTACATTAGTTTTCATCCCCCCCCCCCAAAAAAAAATGCTCCATTTTAGTTTTTAGTTTAGTTTGGGGGTTTTTTTTTGGGGGGGGGGGGGGGTAGTATTATTGTTAATTTATTTGTTTTAATATAGGAAATATTAGGTGAGTTTACGGTTAAAAAAACAAAGCAAGACAGGTCACTAAGTATTGTGCAATAACTAAATGTGAACTAAAATTCTCAAACAACTGTTTGACCTTCCTTCTTTTGCAGCTACAGATGTACAGCAATACCAGAATAAATTTTCTCACCATGTAAGATGTCGTTTCAGTTAAGTTTAATTTAAAAAAAATATATATATTTTTTTTTTTTTTTACCTTGGCATAAAATGACGAAACATGCTCGGATAAGATGCGAAACTTCTCCCAAGGCAACCAAAACAGCCCGCAAATGGATTTACTTCCCTGCAAAGGAAGACTCTCGTTCACTAAAATGGAAATTAGGGAATGTGAAAGCATAAACACAAAGATCCTAGTTGATTGAGCCATTACAAATCAGTGAGTGGATAATTTCCGCTGGCTCCATCTTGCATGTTGACTGCAATCACCTTCTTTATGAATTGATCAACAATGCTTGAAGCATCAATAGCAGAACTCTCATCTCATTTTGAACCTGGGCCATGACAAGCAAATTGCTGCTTGCAGTATTAGGTAGCACTAATGAATGGCCTGTGCATTTGCATTTGCACAATTAACTTCCATTGGCAGGTACTTCACTCTCTCACTTTTTTTTTTAATCTGCCACATAAAAAAAAATAAGAAAAAAGAACACTTAAGAGAGGAAACATCGCCAAGGCTTCAACATTAGTCACCAGTACAACTGT
This sequence comes from Vanacampus margaritifer, assembly GCF_051991255.1. Classification (NCBI taxonomy): domain Eukaryota; kingdom Metazoa; phylum Chordata; class Actinopteri; order Syngnathiformes; family Syngnathidae; genus Vanacampus; species Vanacampus margaritifer. The sequence goes on along the minus strand of NC_135441.1, from coordinate 20,337,822 downwards.
ACTAGCCAAAGTTTTTTTATATCCACTTAAGTAATAAAGTTATTGTTTTGAGCAAATGTTTTATAAGCACAATTTCTATTCCGTGTCGAGAGAAAAGTTAAGAAGCATAAGCCTCTTTTATGCAAAAACCTCACTTCCAATCCGGGTCATGGCACCACTGTAATCTTGGTGGTGTTCCTGCGGAGTCCACCCACTCGTGATTTGAATCCACGCCATCACCACAGAATCAAAACACGCTGACCGCTGAGTTCTGGGCCGCCAACTCAACGGCCAGTATCCTCTATAAAAGGCTCAGGGGAGTGAGATTTTACTAACGTACATTTGCACAGCACAAGTTGGCAGCCGTTACATAAACACAAGACTTTTGGAAGGCATAAAGATGGAATATTCTTTTGTCCAAGTCCAGCCCCCAAGCCCCAGTGTTTTAAACAGATTTGTGAATAAATTAGCTATATTCTAATGCTAATTTCTGCAAAACAGAAAGATGAAAAAAAGGAGACTCTAATTTTTCTTTTGGTAGGTTCCAAGTTTTTATAGCAGTAGAACACAATATTCTGTGGACCTTGCGAAATCAGTCAAAATCCAGTAAAACAGCTGGGAGCGAAGGGGATTGCTTCAGTGAAAATGGCTGGGAGTGAATAAGTTAAAATATATAATAAATGCCACATCAGACCCGGGCTGCAGAAAGAAATTACATTTTTTGCAGGGGGCACACTTAAATCCTAAATCTAATGTTCTTCAGGCTGAACGGTGGCATTGTGACAATTGCAAAAGTGCTCAGAAATAAAGCGGCAGTTCGTCATGAAATCTAAAAGACAAACGAAAAACAATAGTGTAGTTCTGTGTGCATTTATTCAACTAAAAAGTTCATTAACAACAAAGCCAAACGCCATTTTTGTTGACTACTATGTCCGAAGGAATATGACTCTGTGTCTGCGACCCAGCCCCTTTTATCTACGAGTGGGGAGCAGTTGCCTTCCTTCACTGGTTGGATTTAAGGCTGTACGATACGGACACAATTTATATTCTTTGGTCTTTGACTCAGGATGAGACTTTGCATCGTTTCAGTGTTTTGCGCCTTCTGCAATGCTGCAATTTGTTATTATATTGATACTTATTTACTTGCAAGTATTCACTTCCCTATTTCTTGCTATTAATGTATTAATATTATTTTTATTTACTGGTATACTCACCTACTTATTATATTAATTAATTTTATTTTGCGTTATTTCATTTTACTTGCCTCCACTGCAAGACTGATAATGATAGAAGAATAATATTATAAGGGTTCAGTGAAAACTAAGCAAAATATCAATCTAAAAGGATCTAAAGTGCATTGTTTATTAGAACTTGGTGACAGTCATCAACATTATCAAGCAACATAAATTGCTGTTTTTCTTGTTGTGCTTCTGTGCCTGCGTGCGTGTGTGTGTGGGTCTGTTTAACCGCATCACCGTGCGTGTGCGTGTTGTTCCACAATTTTGCCAATGCATGTGTGTGTGTGTGTGTGTGGCTCGACTGATTATTAGTTTCTCACTCACTTGTGAACGTCGTAACGTGAGGACTCGCAGGAATTCCAGCGATGTCAACTTTGTAAGCCTGGAGCGAGGTTTGACGTTTGGTGGCTCCCGTTACAAAACGTCGCTTTGCATCACTTTTTTTTTTAATCCACAAAAAGGCAGCGGGAGAGGCAGCTTGCTACATAGATGACCTGAACGGTCATTCGTCCGGCGGGCGAACGCGCGCGCTGGCTAACCCGGAAGTAGATTTGTGTGTCAAAGGACGCGCGTCTGACCACCCCACAGCCCCCATCCCGATTGTCATTGGCTATCTTTAGCTGTCAATCAAAGCCTAACTTAAAAGGAAGTATATGGTTGGTTGGCAAGCCATGCTTTACTTAAAGCAGAAGCAACGCAAATTTACGTGATTGACAGGAAGAACTGATTGGAAAGGCCTCTCAAAACAGCTTCATGTCAAATCTCTTAAATTAAAGCTGAAGGTCAACACTTTTATTACATTGACTGTGTCATATATTAAGGCAAAATCATAACTAATTTACAGAGGTCCATTCATTTTTAGTATCCATCATTCGTCAGTCGTCAACAGTTGTGCCACCCTTACGTCATCTGTCAATATTTCACAGCAAACAAAATTGTAATAATCATCAATCTGTCATTTGTCATTCCTCAATGTCCGTCAATGTTTCTGTCATTCGTTAGCAAAATCCGCAAGTTCTGACCCGGTTAGTGATCATCACATTGACTGACAAAAACCCACTGTGGCAATGCTTATAGTCCGTCAGATTTTCTCGTCTATCATTTAACTCATTCACTCCCAGCCATTTTCACTGAAGCAAACCCCTTCACTCCCGGCTGTTTTACTGGATTTTGACTGATTTTGCAAGCCCCACAGAATATTGGGTTCTATCGCTATAAAAACATGGAACCTACCAAAAGAAAGATTAGAGTCTCTTTGCTCATTTGGGGGTGGGGGTTAGCGCGGAGGGGGGGGGGGGTATAGTTGCATCTGTTTCTGTTTTCCAGCAATGAGCAATGGAATAATATACAAGTTTCATCATTATTCACAAATCTGTTGAAAACAATGGGGAAAGAGCTTTTTGCAACATGGCCCTGGTTGATCTCTTAAACTCTTCTGCCACCCAAAAAAAACTTATAAATTCGTTTTGGGCAGCATAGCAATATTTAAAATAGAACGTTTTAATAATTTTTGGGGAGCGAATGAGTTAATAGTCAACAAAATGGGTATTGACAGACCTTGCGCCAATATTGACAGAACGTGATGTTTAATGTTAGTAAATGTGTGGATTTTTTCCAAGATTTCGATTATCATCGCTGATATAGGAAAAAATTGGAGCAACATATCTTACTTGGGAAGTAATCACGTGTTTTCAATAACAGGTTGGAAAAAAGAAGCACTTTAGTCGGACTGCTAAAGACCTACTTTCCCATTCTTCCCCAAAACAGGAGGAAGACGCATTTGAATTCCAAGAAGGAAGGACAGAGTAATATATCAGGCCTTGATCAAAACGTTCTCCTGAAGTCAGCACTATCGGGCAGTATTTCTCAGCAATGACAGAGAAGCAAAGTGAAACATTTTGAAAACAAATTTGTCACAGGGGATTATTTTTGTCTTTATGATGACCTTGCAGTAAATAAAACAAGCCGCAAAACATATTAGTGGCCCTTCCGACTGATTTCTGCAGCTTGGGTTGGTGCCACGCCCCGGATGATACATAGAGAATTGGACCAGCACCCACACCCCAGCTCTTGAATCTAATTAGAAGAAGTAAATAGACAAAAAGTCAGGTTTTTTAAACAGATGAAGACAAATGATATATGCTCATATTATGTTTGCTCAATATTCTGCTGTAAACTGAGACAGTTTAGAAGACAAACCATGAAGCAAAATGGGATTTATACGCACTTCTCTCCGTGGGCGCCTACTGTTGCACTGCAGCCTGATAGATTTGACTGTGGCCCACAGTCTGAGTGTGATTTATGATCAAACAACACCTGAACCCGGGATTTATTATCCATTACTGCTGTCCGTCAGGCAACATTACATTACACTCTGCCGTTCATCTCGCTTTGCTGAGCAGCAGCACACTGGCAGGGAGGAATGTGCTGTTAGAGCCAACGCTTGAAAATATCGGGTGTCACTGCAATGTCTAAAAGAGGGTTCGCTTATAAAACTGTCGGCTTTGTAGTGCGTTCTTGGCACCACTTTCGCTTCAGGTTCTATTCTGCTGAACTCTACTCGCATTCCAAACTGCCGTTTAATATCGCAACACGATTTAAGCCCAATGCCCCCCCCCCTTTTTTTTAATACTAGACTGTAGTGCCCAATAACACAAAAAATCCTATTGCTGGCCTACAAAATGTTATTGTTGAAGCATACTTGAATGTGTATCGGCACATTAAAAGCCACGTATCGTTCCGCTTCTCCAACAAGGAGAAGTTTCTAAGTTTAGTAAGATGCTCCCGAGAAAGACAAAAACAGAAATGATCCATTCCTCCGTTTGCCTCTGCCAAAAACACTGCAACTATTTACATGTCTGAATGGTTCAGTGACTGAGCACAAACACATTCAGAATGCAGCACAGCTTCTGAGAAATGCTCCAGCGAGCTATTTTCGTCCTGCTGCATTGCATTGACGTTCACGGCATTTCTAAAGGCCAATATTTTTCTTTGCTTTAACAATTTGCGAGGAAACCTTGGCTTGTTCATTGTAAAAAAAAATGTCTCTTTCAGTGTTGCCACAGTTACCTTGAAAAAGTAATTTAGTTACTTTACTGATTACTTACTAAGTTGGATTACAAGTTAATAGTTACATTTAGCAGATACTGACGACTGCTTGATTTTTTTTGGTCATTTAATTAAAAGTACTTTTTATGTTTTTAGCAGTGACTATTAAGAACAAAGTTTGTTTTTATTAAAAATAAATACAGCAACCTTTTGGACTTAGCCTAATTATTTTTATTTAAAAAAAAGGAGGCTTTTCAGGATTTCACGTAAATTTCATACTTGTTTTGATGATTAAATAAGACATTCATTCTAGACTTCACTTTAAAACAACAACATATTTTAAAATACATTATTTAGTAATTTCTAAAATAAAGTCAGTCTTGTTTACTTGACATATTTAACTATTAACGTAATGGCAAAACACAACATTTATGTGCATTGTTTATAAATATGATGATGAAATATGATGATTAAATTTCAGGCCTTCACACAATTTGGTGTGACTGAATGCATACTTCCCTGAAATCCGTTTAAAAAAAAAAAGGTGTTATTGAAGCTACGTAGCTAACACTGTCAACTGAATAGTGTGCAACAAACCTTGATATTTTTGTTTTTAGCCGATGCAGACTCAAAATAGCGACTGAATTCGTACGTACTATGAAAATATTAAGTGATCTCAACTTAGCCGTACGTAAGTATTTGGTGCGTCATGCTCACTTACACCCCTACTGAAAAATTATATTTATATTTACATAACATTTTGCGTCCTTGGCTTATCTTGTGTTATTTTACTTCTCAGTGAAACTGCGAGTTAAATCGTTGAAAAGTGGTGTTACATAATCTACCATGTGTGTCTAAAATGAGGTGTTTTGTACTTTTATTCTGAACTCTTTTCTTAATTGTTTGTCAGTTGGCATAACCTGTTAATTGAATAAGGCTGAATAGATTTTTGCTCCTGACTATTTTTTTTTTTTAGCGTGGGCGCTAACTATATATTTATTGTGTGGTATTTAAGAATATCTCCACACTTGTTACCAGGACAACCCGCTTCTCCAGTATGGTGTAAATACTCAACAAGACGGAAGTAAGCTTTTCAAAATCTTTGGAATGATCCCAGGGAGTCTCAGGTCTATTCCTGCCTCTTCTCGGAAAGTATGTTGGATCATTAGCAAATATCCCATGGAAGCGAGGAATGGCACAGGATCAGCATTTCCACGAGGCGGAATGTAATCGGCTGCTCGGGAAAATGCATGTGTTGTCTGCCAAGACTGTGGGGACTTGCGAGTGTCTGTTTTAGCCTGTGATCAAACATGCATGACAGGCCACCTTCAAAGCCAAGAAAATACATGAGCGCAGAATGCTGGCGAAGGCAAGCAATGAGTGTGTCCAGAGGAAACACACACACCTTCACAATTTATGGCTGACAGCGCGGATTCTTTTATCCCTTTACAGAGACGATTGTTAACTTCATGCATAGTTAATAGAGGTGAGGGTAATACATACTGTATGTTGTTAGACGTCTGTTTATCAATAATGTAATGCCAAGACAGTCCGAAGCATTTGCCGGTATGTGTGATATCAGTGAACTACTGATGTGAGGTTGATATTGAAGGTATTATTCGATTACTATATTAAATGTAATCTTTGCGTGTTCGAAATAATTGCAGATGAGATCTGATGAAGAAGCTTCTTTTGCAAAAGATTTATTTTAGGAGCTCCTAAAAGACACAAGACATGCTTACATTCAAAGGTGATGTTAAGCCTCGAGTGTGTCAATATGAAAACACACAGTCGTTTTATAGATGAAAAAAGCATACTCCTCCTCTGAGGCTGGACAAAGGGTTAGTAATTATAATAGACAGACAAGTGATTTACTGACATGTTTACTCCATTTCCCCGTCCAAAGCCGGAAATATATGATTAGACAGGTAATGCCATGCGACCTAGACTCCCTCAGACCCACAGTGTTATCTTCCATGAGAACTTGACTCCCATGTACATTCCTATCTCACCAGCTGGAAGGGAGTGAAAAGTGTTATTCATTACAATACAGTTAATATGCCCAATATATTTCACACAAACATTATCACAGTTATATGGCATTTATATACTATAAGTAAATTCATAAACAGTAAAAATATGCATAGAAAATGTTAAATGTCTTCAATATGAAAAAAAATACCATTTCATAATCTCACCCTTTGAAAAATAACCGTACTGTACGTCTTAATAAATCGAAATAAATTAATCCAACAAAGATCCGTAAACATTTGCAATCGCATATTCCCCCAAAATTGCCTGACTCAAAAATACAACAAACATTTTATAGAGTGGTATTCACTACAGTTTGCGCTCGGCTTGGGATTTCGGAGCAAATCACCGAACAGGTAGTTAAAAAAATAAAAATAAAAGATCACCGATCCACTCAGAAAATTGGCAGATGTATCCAATCTAATCAAACAACTTGCTAATTGACTTTACAGTCAACCCCCCACTTATTCGAGGGAGATTGGGCCCGACTCATGAAAAGCCAAAATTTGCGTATAACTGACGACTACTGAAATAAATTGGGAATAAATAATAATTAAACCCTAAAAACTTTCCCCAAAATTCTTATCAACTTTCAATACACGGAACATGAGGTGGGCGTTTTTTATTTATTTAATTAGGGTGAATTTTGTGATCCATTTGATCACTAACGCACACGGTACGGTGTCAACACATTAACACCAATTAACGAGACCAACAAGGCAGGAGAGAATCGTTCTTAATTTTTTTTTTAATAAGCCAAGAGTAAACAAACCACTGCGTAATGAACGTAATGTTTTAGGCAGACTAAGTTAAATTTTGCCGAAACACAGACTGACACACTTTATCACGATCTGTGCGCAGTAAATATCCCGATGATTTCGATGTAAAATATCAGAGCACAGATAATAATGCTGAAGGTCGCTTTTTGTTTATCTCAGCTTCCTACGTTCAAAAGCAAATTGCTATCCAACCTCATTGTGATCCTATCTATCAAATCAATTAATCAATAAGCGTGGATGTGAATTAATTTCACTTACTCCTTTAATTGGACGTGCCAGTGTTTCATCAGACTGTTATTATGGAAATAGAGAAATAGAAAAAAATGAAATCAAATTAATTTAGTCTTAATTTGCGTGATATCTTAATATTTGTTCCCAAATTGTTCTCTAACTGCAGCAAAGTGGGTTAGTGGTCAGCATGCTTGCGTTGCAGGTCCTTCCCGTGTTTGCATCGCTTTTCTAAAATGTATTTTGGCTTCTTGTTAGGTGAACTGACGATTCTAAATTGTCCATCGATGTGAAATTGACTGTAAATGAAACAGTATGTGCCCTGCAAACTGACTGGTGAGTTGTCTAATTTACCCTGTTTGTCATTGATTATCAGATGCGATAGGCGCCGCCTCATCCTTAACCCTGATTTATTTCTTCATTTAATTAGTCAAACAAAGCCAAATAAAAGCTAATACAATTTTATATATATATAAAAAGATTAGAACAGCAGCTAGATATGGGCAGGAAAAAAAAACGCCCCTCCCCACTCTGCTCTAAATGCACAAACTAACCCCAATGCAAAAACCCACTATCATATTTCACATGATTGCCATAATCCCTAATCATCAAAATTGTAATTATCATAACAATCCTTTGATTGTTAATCAAAACCCCCCATAAATTTGACTTAAACACAGCATTGGTGGAATTGGATCAGACATGTTTCTTGATAAACAGCACATTTACAAAGAAGTTGTGAGCAGGTTGCAACAAAACAACAGCTGCGTCTTGAAAGTGCTTCCAGCTTGAAATGTGACATAAAGCAGACAGGAATAATCATGTGTGCGCATCCCCCCGAGGCCAGCTTCCCTCCGGCAACTTTGCTGGAGGTGTGCACATTTGTCAGAGTATGCTTACATCTGGACAGACTCCATTTTTTCGTCTGAGTGAAGACCACCGTTTAAAGCACCGTTGTCAGTTGGGGCTGTCTGCAATTCGACTCAAAAACAAGAACACTGAACACTGAACCAAATGACTTTATTACTTAGCATCAATGTTTAAGTTAACTAATCGCTAGTCACGTTTTCGGCATCTGGTCTTCCAGTAGAGATCCGGACGTCACGTGACTATTTCTCTGAGCACGTCCCCCGTGGCAGGAAAGTAGCGGCGCCACATTAATGGACTACAGTGACGAGGAGGGATAAAACTAGCGTTTATCCGTCAACTGTCCGCCCAAGAGCATTGACAGTCACTTTGATGAAAAGGACATGATATACGTGCGTGAGGTGGACAGGTTGGATTTTAGATGAAGTGTCAGGAGTGCTTTTTTTTTTTTTTTTTTTCAACTTGGCGACGTGGAATTATCCCCTCTCTTACACCCGTGAGGGCTTTCAAATCTGATCATACAAAGGCTTTACAAGTTTCTACAATGCGGATTTATTTCCCCTTTATGTGAAGTCAAAGTGCCATCGAAGTTCCACGCAAGTCTTGGCAGTGTTATTTAGGTATGTTAGCAACTTAGCGTCTGCTAATTCAGCCACTGGCGCCGTCATTTATGCGGTAAAAAGCCTTCATGGTCAGTTATTAAATTCAACTGTGTAATATCAATTAAACCGTAGCAGCACAAACAAACAAAACAGATTATTTTGCATGTGGTTAGCATCTGCTGATTTAGCCACCATGTATAGTAAGTGCCTGATCACGTCTTTTGCAATTAATTTAATAAGAATACAATCAAGCTACATCTACTTGATTAACTGATTCAGTAATTGACCCGCCTGATATGAAGTGGTTGCTACACAAACAATGAGGAGGATCCCAAATCCTCCATCTTGTTGTTCACCATTTTTATGGCTATGCATTGGTTTCTCTTTTGGTAGCCTGGATAACGTTTGATCCTTTTTTTTTGCCTCTTCTCGTTGTAACAGCTGGTCCACGACAGCCGTCAATCATTGTTAAAATGTGCCGTTTGCCATTTACTCAAAGTGACAGACGCGTTTTCTATGCTGCCAAAATGGCTGCGCTAACGCCCGTTTTGGGATGCGTGAAGTCAACGTCCGGATCACTAGTAGCCAATTTACAGAGTCGTCTGACTATGAGGCTTCATGGAGCAGCGAAAAGTCTGACCCACCTGGTGACACGGTCTTCATATATTTAAATGAGAATAGCGGTTAGCCCTGCTAGAGTCGGCTATTCCGATCGTTGCTAAAATACTAGCTATTAGCTAGCTACAAGAACAAAGCCGGAGAGTAGCTACAGTATGTCCAGTAATGCTTAGGAAACAACTGTCTGATATTAGAACTGTTTTCATATTATTATCTAGATTCAATCATTGAGATCAGGAATAGTTCCTTGTTGCCGTAATTCAACAAATTATGACGTGACAACCGTGTCAAATAGGGGAAAGGAATCATCAGTATGTAGCGTGTGCCTTTCCTGAGCTGCACTGCTAGTACGGGTGTTTGTTTTTATCTTGAACCAAATTAAGCTTAATTAGGGTCATGAAAAGTGTGTTAAACAGTGGAATCTTTCCGCGCTTAAGTGGATCTGAAGTTTTAACTATTTTCCACAGCTTTCCTTTCCAGTTGTATTTTCTGAGTCCCCAGAGCAGAGAAGGGTCTGGTTGCCATGGTGAGAAGACGTGATAAAGCAGCACATACTGCTCTGTTCAAACGAACACACATTTAACAAAACATTGTATTAATGAGTGTAAGCCGATTATGAAAAATGAATAGTAATTGATTCTGTAATTATTGTAAGTCACATACATACAGTACTTTTCATACCGGGTGAGTTTAACCTAGAATAAACCAACAACATGCAGTGTCTGCCTACAAAGTCGTATTTGATCAATGGCTGTGGTTTCTGATCCCGGCTACTGTACATCAAGCATATTGTATTGCCTCTCACTCAACTCAAATAGGTCAAGGTAAAGCAAGCACATGAATTTTTTAGATTGCCGTCTCTGTTTACGAGGCTGTGAGGCATTGCTTTCAAGAATTCAGAATAAATATGGCGCGCTGTTGCACATCAAATACTTAGAAATAAATTGTACATCATTTTTGGACAGATTAGCATGTTCACATTTCGCTTTAATTTCAAGGAAGCATTCAGTGTTTAAGTTCTGTATTGAGCGGTTCACTCCACTGACTTCAGAGCAGGCAGCGTGAATTCAATTCCCAATCAATTGTCTTATCTCTATATGTGCCCTGTGACTGACTGGCGACCAGTCGAGGGTAGCGACTGCTTTACGCATGAAATCAGATGGGATAGATTCAGCTCCCCATGACCCTAAAAAGGGTAAGCAGTATGGATGTTCTGTATTCAATCAAACCGACCACCTAGTTTCCTCCATTTGACAAACAATGGAAGAGATTCCGATTTTTCTTTCCTGTTTATCCAATTTTCCATGAAAAGCAGAGAAGTAGAATGAAGTATTTCAAAGGAAACACATCATGCATTTTTACCACAATTTAATTGACAGTTCCCAGGTGGCTTACTAAAGTTCAAATTCAAATCTATTTCACGACAGCACTTTTGTCACTTCACGCGTCATGGTGCTAACACATTTAATGCACAAGACAATGTGCTAACTCTATTGTGGCTATTTTGTGCTAATAGGCCATCTTTTACTGCACTTAAAGTGTGGGGGGGTACTGGAACACTGACGAGTACGAGTCAAAGTGTTTTTGTTTGTGTTCTAAATGTAACAAAAGTGTGAATTTTGACAAAGCAGAAATCCGAAAAGTTGCATAAAAAGTATCTTTAAGACTACTTTTTTTGGCAATAATATGTCACGTCTCACCTAGAGGCAATAAAAGTGCATTGAGAATCCTTCTGTTGGGACCTACAGGCTGGAAGGTTTTGCCACAGCATGTCACTCAGCTTGATGGGTAGTTTAGACAACACTTAGCCTTAGGTTGTACGAACAAAAACAAGCCATTGACAGGACCAGACACAGGCTGTAGTGCATAAACTCAGAAACTTTCACACATAAAGAAAATGTGGAAACTGACTTTGTTGAAAGTGAAAATGTTATGGAGTAACTTTTTCTTTTACAGGCTTGTATGTTTTTGCTACCTATTAGCACAGAAAATGTTAGCTTTGCAATAACAACTTACAGTAATGGCTGACGCGAACTTGAATAATAATAATCATCATGTGATTCATGTGACTGATACGTTCAATACCAGTACAAAATTTCGATAAAGTGAAATTGTCTCACTCAGTCTAGAATGTGGCCTAATGTATTTACAGCAAGTCTTTCTCACTTTACTGAATACTGTAAACAACTAGACACTTGTGTCTGGCTGTTTCGGGTCAATACAGTCATTTAACAAGTAGCTGGAGCTTCCAGTTGAGAGTGTCTTTTTGGCTTACCCTGCAACTTTTCTCCTTGTCATTGCCTCGAATCAATGTCGGACTGTATGTTTCTCTGATTAGCTTTGGTATGTATCAGAATGGATCAATTTGCGAACAGTGCAGGCACAAGATGGATGCTGTTAAGAAAAACCCTTAGGTATATTTGGTTTCATTTCACTGGAACAAATATACTGTCTGAAAAGTCCCTCCCTTGACTCTGCAATTAACTTAATAGGCAAGTGTATTTCTAATTACTGTAGCAACTGTTATATCTCAGTGGGCATCTTAAAATCGGTATGATGCAATGAGAACTCATTAAAAAACAGACTTTCAGATTTTTGTGCTTAGGACTAGATATAGACACACGTTCTGTAGATATAGCTAGGCAACTAGCAACATGGCTAGCTAGCTAGTCAGCTACATAGCTAGATCACTGATCTGTATATATTACTGGATAGCCGATAGCCCATACACGCCCCCGTGCAAGACACAGGGCGGCCATCTTACTCCTTCCATCTCGCGAGGAAACTAAACTATATGTATACGTACAGATTAGTCAAGCCAAGTCAAGTCATCTTTATCTATATATAGATTAGACATATACAGCTCGTAGGCTCTTAATATACGGCCGGGGGGCCGGGGTAGGGGTGTTTGTGACAGGGTGTTCACTATTTTTTTTATCAAGTGGACGGTGTATGTGCTGCTTTGAAGACCCCCTTTCTTTTATTGCTCACTTCCTTAGACACCAATATTAGATTTGACAGAGGTATCTTTTGTTTAATTACAGGTATAATTCTTAAGTTAATAAAAACAACCTTTCCTCCTGTAAACATCATTAAGCAAATAATTTATACATCTATTTAAGGCAAGTTGTAAAATTTGTAAAGTCCACTTCTTTATGTTTAACAAATTTAAAACGTCATAAATCATGCTGTTTGTACTAAGTACTGTCTCAAATGCGCTCCAATTTCGATAGTGTAAATGTATAGGATCGTATGCCGAGAAATGCTTCTTGGGAGGAGTAAAATGGCGGCCTCGCGACTTCAAAAGTCTTGGCCTATCGGCTATCCAGTAGCCTAATATATACAGATCAGTGAGCTAGAGAGACAGCTAGGTATTAAGCTAGCTAGCTACATAGATATATTGATAGCTAGATACAGTAGATAGATAGATAGATAGATAGATAGATAGATAGATAGATAGATAGATAGATAGATAGATAGATAGATAGATAGATAGATAGATAGATAGATAGATAGATAGATAGATAGATAGATAGATAGATAGATAGATAGATGACACAGGCAGACAGACAGACAGACAGACAGAGACAGATATAGATATGGTTTCACAGTCATAACCACCCTCTGAGTAAAGCAATAACTACAATGTGATCCATGACAAAAATGACTTTGAACATCCTGGTCTATATCAATCCTAAAACTCATTAAAATAGTCATGACCAATGACCTTAGTGGAATGACTGTGGTATGAAAAGAAAATTTCCTTTCACCCAAAGTCCACTCACTGGCTTTGGCTGCAGTCCCTGCTGTGACATTGAACAGGAAAAAGTGTCATTGAAAATTGATGGTTCGATGAAGCTCATCCAGGAGGGCCCTTCAATTTGCTTCGAAGCATACAACACTGTAAACTCCGGAGCAACGGAGAAGGGTCATGAGGGCTGATGAGAGCAGCTGTAAAGTATTTATACGTTTCCACTGTGATCGGCAGATTAAAAGAGAGGTGAATGTAGTGATGAAATTTGGCTAAGTCTTATTTGAGTTGCCCATCAATACAAGGTCTTGGACAACAATGAATGGCACCATGAGTGACAGAACAAAATGTGAGTTTTTTTTTTTTGTGTGTGTGTGATGCTACAATCCCTTCATAGATGATCTAAATCAAAGTCTTTCCAATTATTTCCTACCTCAGCTACAGTAATTTTGCCAAGGTGAACTCCCAGCGATCCAGAGCAGAATTTGTTCACTTGTCTTGCCACGACAAAGCAGAGGCGGTGTGCAATACTGCCACAGTGATACTGATCTTTCTCCTACAATTACACACAGTGGAAAATGTCTACAAGGCTATTGGGGGGATGTGGAAATGTTGAGGCAGCAGGATTTGATGAGTGGAGGCCAATCTCGTCTCATTCAGGCGGTTTAATTTGTTCCCAAGTAGAAGTCTTTATAGTCACTAATACCTTTATGTCTTGCCAAGGTCATCCATTGACATCCATCTGGACCATGTTAAGGTCCCAGGAACAACATGTACCCTATGTGTGACCTGGAGGACAATATGAAATTAAGGGAGAAATGTAATTTACATTTTAATTCAGCTGTCCTACGAGTGTAAAAATGAGCTAACCACTGAATAGTAAAATATCAATTCATCCATTTTCTATACTCCCTAACCACATTTGTGTCGCAGGTCATCTGGACCCAGCTGTGTATGGGCAAAAGGTAGGGGATTGGCACCATATGGGCAATTTAGTGTCAACATACAAACTGCACACAGGAAGGTCTGAGTCATAAGAACAATAAAACACAACCTTAAAACAAATACAATACTTTTAGTTTTTGTTTTGTTTTTAGAGAATTAAGTCAATTTTCCCCAAGAGAATGCAAACTATTGATCAATTTCCAAATCGTACGTCCTTGGGGACATCAGATTTTTATAGCTTGCACTACACACCAACCAAACATATTTTTAATCCAACTAATGCCACATAAAAGCTTTCAATAAGTGTGGGCACAAAGAGGCTGTGCCCTAAAACATAGCCAGCTTGTTTGGTTCTCTCTAAATGCAAAATGAATTTGACAAATGCAGCATTGAGGACTGTTTCCTGGACTAATACATCAATAAATCAATGGATGGAGTATAAAACACTTTTATATGCATTGGGCGCTGGAATGCGGAGGGAGCACTGCTGCCCCACCACACATGGCCGTCCACTGTATTGGTCGGAAAAGAAGCGGTATGGAACATCTCCACCCTTCTTCTAATTTATATATATATACATATATATATATATATTGACTACTATTGACTATGTATTGACTTATATATATATTGACTACTTGTACTGGTATTGGTCGGAAAAGAAGCGGTATGGAACATCTACACCCTTCTTCTAATTTATATATATATATATATATATATATATATATATATATATATATATATATATATATATATGTATATATATATACATATATATATATATATATATTGACTACTATTGACTATGTATTGACTTATATATATATTGACTACTTGTACTGGTATTGGTCGGAAAAGAAGCGGTATGGAACATCTCCACCCTTCTTTCAATTTATATATATATATACAGTATATATATATATATATATATATATATATATATATATACAGTATATATATATATATATATATATATATATATATATATATATATATATATATATATATATATATATCACATATATAGTGATATTGTGTATTGGTCGGAAAAGAAGCGGTATGGAACATATATATATATATATATATATACAGTATATATATATATATATATATGTTCCGTACCGCTTCTTTTTATATATAATTTATATATATATATATATACAGTATATATATATATATATATATATATATATATATATATATATATATATATATATATATATATATATATATATATATATATATATATATATATATATATATCACATATATAGTGATATTGTGTATTGGTCGGAAAAGAAGCGGTATGGAACATATATATATATAAAAATTAGAAGAAGGGTGGAGATGTTCCATACCGCTTCTTTTCCGACCAATACCAGTTACAAGTAGTCAATTCTTGAGTAGTCAACGATACTCATACCATTTACTGATATATATCACTAGTACTTTTGATGCATAAAATGCCTAAAAAAACAATGGCAGATAATTTTAAAGAAATAACAATATGTCCCATTATCCCTATATGGCATGAAATTTATGGCAATTTTCTATTCTCTTAGCTCTGTGAAAAAAATCCGGAGACACTAAATGTATTAATTATTATTTAATTTGTTTTATATATTTTTTTATTTTATATAGGTCATTCACCTATTTATGACGCAGTATCTTGCTCAAGGATATTTTGACGTGGCCACAATGGCACGGGATCGAACCCACAACCTCTGGGTTGGGAGACAACTACTCTGCCACTTTTTTTTGGTCACCTCGCATCATCGTCATTGGATATTTGATAACAAAATCACCCCGAGACCATTCTTGATTTATGCAGTACTGACACTTCCCGTATCAGTTGGCGAAACGATGTCCTGTTGTGGAAAATGCTCTCTGCCCAAATCATCCGCAATTGTGAGCAAATGCCTTAAAGCATTTTGTAGCTTGTCACAACTCTGCATGCTTCCGAGAATTAAGAGCTTGAACCCTGTGATTATCATCAATTTCAACCAAAGGAATCAAACACTAAGTCAAGTCAACTGTGCTGTTACTTCCAACCTTTTTTTTTGTATTCCAAAGACACGCAAGCATCATTCATACATGCGTGTGTGCATCCTGACACACCCTGGACATTCAAATGCCATCTATTAGTTGAGCGTTTCACAAAATGATTGCATAAAAATGCATTTGCCAATCAGCTGAAGGATGATACATGTGCATATTTAATCATACAGAGAGGAATAATTCTTCAATCAATTTCATGCTGTTGAACTGTTAATCCCCTCAGCTGTCAATGACTTCAATGAGTAAAGGCCAGATGGCGAAGTGGTTTGGATGTCAGATTGTTCGAGTGGAGGTTACAATGCTGCTTTCCTATGATAAGACCGGAACCCCTGTGCATACATTTACAGTAAATACTGTGAGATAGCAAAATCAAACGCAATGTCTTTTAAAGATTCTATGGGCAGTTCAAAGAGGTGCTTTCAGTAGACGGCAGCAGATGTTTGTTGCCTCTGATGAACAGGGAGATGATTCAACATGTAACAGAATGAAACAATCACTGAAGGGACACAAATAATTGGTACATTTATAAGTAATAAAACCAAGAAGGTCTTGAATATTAACTCATTCAAACGCAAAAGCATGTAAATAATTTTTTTAATATTTTGCCAATCAATCCCAAAAACGTATTTATACGTTTTTATGTTGTTGTTGTTGTTGTTTTTTTAATGCAAAAGCATACACAAGGCTTTAAAGCAATGGTAGTGATTACAAAAAAACGTCCAGCAGGTGGCAGCAGAGTATAAGAGATCAACCAGGGCCACCAACCAGGAATCTGAATAAAGATGAAACTTAGCTATATTCTAATGCTAATTGCTGCAAAACGGAAACAGATACAAATATACTTTTTTTCTTGATGAAAGAAGAGTCTCATTTTAATCTTTCTTTTGGCAGGTTCCATGTTTTTTTAGCAATAGAACACAATATTCTGTGGGCCCTGCAAAATCAGTCAAAATCCAGTAAAACAGCCGGGAGCGAAGGGGGTTGCTTCAGTGAAAATGGCTGGGAGTGAATAAGTTAATGACGTTGAACGAAAATCTGTTTTAACCATTGCAGTGACAAAGTGAAGTAGGGTTGGTGGAGAATTTTAACAATTGTGTGGAATTAATTGTTTTATCTCAATCACAGTTTGTCAATATGGGTCATTGGATTTTCATCAGATAATGCAGACACACTGGTTTCCTGTTTCCTTTAATTGCTTTCTACTGATTCTGATAAATCCGCCTGGATTTTTGTTCATGATGAGTAGGCAACGTGCATATAAAGCATGCCAAAGTCAGGGAAATGCAAGGCAATCACGGATGATCGAGGGTGATTGCAGTGCCTCAATGCAGCTTGCGTATTTTGTCGTTGTAGCATTACTTCATCTACTGTATACATTTTTACCCTATTTTACGATAAAGACGCCGTTGCCTTCTAAACTTGTTGTTTACAACTGGGGAACCGGCGACTTCAATTTTATGTGGTTCACTAAACAGAAGCATCAGCCACCCAGATGCAAAATGATTGGTGGAGAAGGTCTCGAGGAGATGGAGGGCATGCTGTTAGATGTGAGAGCGCGATTGGGAAACACAGAGCCCATGTGTGACCTTTGAACTCTGCTTGATGGATTTCTTCCATCAAAAAGCTGCTGGCTGTTGCGATGGCACATTCAACACATGAAGGGCTCCGGCAAGTCCAACATGTAGGTGAACTCAAGGTCTTAGCTTTGGAAAAAGGCTCTAAAATTAAAGAAAAATAAAGTCAAATAATCATCCATCCAGCCGATATTCATTTTTTCTATTTTTTGTTCTAATGTCTTAAAACACGTTTATTGAAAAACTTTTCAGACTTTTCAAAATGTCGATTTTTTTTTTTTAATTTATCTTAGACATTAGTTATCCTTTTAAATTTCTAACAAAATGTTCAGGGAGCCCGCAAGGTAATCAGTTATCAAGGTTATCAGTAAGTCTTAAAAAGTTAAATGGCAACTTAAACAAGTAGATACCACAGCTCTCTATAAATTTCTACAGTAAATATTTATTATTCCAAAATTAAAAAATACCTGAAATCTTAAACTTCCACATTTCTTTGTTTTAATGTTGAATAAAAACATAAGGTACAGAAGGTTCCCAGGGTCAGCAGCATCTCTTATAAAGTTAACTGAAAATTTTAATAAATAGTTCCCTGCGATTAAAATATACCTGGCGATTCGATTCGTATCACGATTCATAGGTCACGATTCGATTCGATTAATCCCGGTACGAATCTATAAATTGATTATTGCGATTTTTTTTAACTCAAATTTAGAAAATACTCATCAGTAAACTTGTACATGTACACTGTAAGATTTGTATGAAAATGTTTTTATCTGAAAATTCAGGTTGCAGTCTGTTTCATGTTTGAAATAAAAATATTTTGGCTTAATGTCCCATTAATATAACATTCTTCTATGCTTAATGTGTAAATCTTAACCGTAAGTAAGACGTTTTGTTGAATATCCCCATAAAAAAATTGATGTTTAAAAATCGATTCGTCCGCATATCGAATCGATTCGAGAATTGCGCGCTGTAATATCGCGATATATTGCCGAATCGATTTTTTCTAACACTCCTAATTTCCTTTATATCGATTGTCCGATTTTTGTCCGATTTTTGTCCGATCCCAATATTCGTCCAAATGCCCAATATCAGCGCCCATCCCTAGATACGAGTCAAGAACGGTGAACAGTTATGGACCCAACTAAAACTGAGTAGACTTTGTTTTCTAAACCTTTCATTGACTCTTACGGTCATGTGCACAACAATCTTTACTTGCCTGTGCATGGAGCACTTGCTTCAGTGCACTCTAATGACATTTATATCGTTTTTGCGACCTGCCTATTCTGTGCTACTTGTAATTCCACGTGCGTAATAGTTTATGCTGTATACTGGAGAAACATAGTGATGATTACAGACTGAATTGTAAATTGGAGCGAATCTCATAAATTGCCCATCACCGCTGGCCGGTAACTGTGTTCTGCTGCTCGGTCGGTTATCATTAATTTTCTTGTAGCGTATGCCTTTAAATAGGAATTCTCCCACAAAGCGTTTAATCAGCAGTGTGTGTGCCTGGAGTGCACCTAAAGGCCCACAAGGTGTTAAATGAATCATGGACTGCAGCCGCTCCTCTGGTTTAAGAACCCAGAAGGTCATATCAGACTGAAGGAGTACACGGCCAACATAGTACTTGTCCAAATTATTTTCTCTGTTCGAGGAGGGCCCACATATTATCTAAGGATGTCTTTTTTTTTATAGCCTCTGGTCCTGGTATTTCAATCTTGCGTTAATTAAGCTTCACTGGGCTTCTGGTCTAACTGGAGAAATACGCACTTACCAGCTGTCTTCCAGTTTGTTTACTGGGAAGAGCTCATGCGTTAGTGGGGAGGTGAATGGGGGGTGCAAAATCTGGAAACTTTCCGAGGAAATAATGGGAACAGAAAGGCATTGGGGATAATAAATGTTGGCTGACGTTCACGTTTGTCTATAAAAGGGATTTATATCATATCCAATCATGAATCAGAAACAAGTTCAAAGGAACTCCGACTGTAATGACAAGTTTGCTCTATATTAGCCCGGTTGGGGGGGGGGGGCGCGCTGGTCGCTCTTCTTAACTCACTGCACTAGTTTTGCACAATACAGACGCTCCCCAACTTACGAACGAGTTACGTTCCGAGCGATCGTTCGTAAGGTGAATTTGTTCGTAAGTTGCTTCAGTGCTATATTTTGTATTATAATTTATGTTTAAAGAGAATACGTACAGTACTGTACTACGTATGTTAGAGAGAGAGAGCGAGAGACACACACAGTATGTACATGTACGTAATAAGATAAATAAAATGAAGTTTAACTTACTTTTGGAAGATGTACTCGATGCTTAAGGATTTGATGGAGGAGGAGGAGGAGGAAGAGGAGGATTTTATATCATGAGAGGTTCTTCGTCGTCGCTGGAATGGGCTTCAAAAGTTACTTCCTCCTCCGTTACTTCAATGTAGGAAGAAGTTGAGGGTCGCGGAGAAGAAGATGAGGGTTGATGAGTATCTTCCTTGGAGGATTTACTAGAAACTGGCCGAAAGAAGCGACCTAACTTTGATTGCACAGTTTTCTTCTTTTTTCATCATAAATGATGCGGTAGCACTGTATGGCATCATTCAATTGATTTGCAACCTTTGTGCAACGTTCAATATTTGGGTCTTGCTGCTCGAAGAGTGCGATGGCTTTATCTATGAGCGACAGGCGTTTCTTCTTCTTCCTCCTCCTCGACACGTTGCTGAGCCTCCAATGCTGGGTGAGCTCTCACAGCGCCAAGCGTCGGTATTAGCGGCGGAAACAAGCACTACAGTACTCGGAAAAAGGTGCGCAATACAAAATCTAACTTACAGCATCTCTTTCCGAACATTTTTTGACATGCGCGCATGCGCGCAGACATGTTCGTATGTACCGTTGTTCGTAACTCGAATGTTCGTAAGTAGGGGAGCGTCTGTACACTTTTATAGACATATAGGGCACATAACACACTTTGGGGGAGCAGGGGCTGTGGGCCGTTGGGGTGCCTGGCGGGCCTGCAGTGCCCCGTCCTGCTGCGTCGGGTTGGGGGCGCGGGCCGTGTTGGGGTGGGGGGGCGCTCCTGCTCCTGGGTCTGCTCTCCGGCCGGTGGCCCTTGCGGTAAGCCTCCGTAGCGTTCCCAACACTCTTGAATATGTCTTGTGAATGACGAGAGCACGGCGCGGGGGAGGGTGACTCTCCTGATCATCTTTAAATGTATTAAACTGGAAATGATTTTTGAAAAATGAATCTCATAGTTATGTTAGCAACAAACAAATAAATAGTATAGAGCAAACTTGTCATTACAGTTGGGGTTCCTTTTAACTACTATATTGTTTAACAAATAAAACTTTTAAACATATAAAAAGTTTAGAATGCACGCACGCACAAACACATATTGACCCACATACAAAAAAAATAAAAATACCAAAAATATATATATATTAAAAAATAAATAAAAAGAGAGCAATGATGATGACATGTCAAATCGGTAAAATTACCAAATGAACAATACTGAGCTCTCCAGAAAAAGAAAAAAAAAGAAAAGAAAAAGAAGAATGTGAATATGTATTTATATTAGGGGTGGGACTTATAGACAGACAGACAGAAAGAAAGAATAGAAGGCACAGAAAGTGGGTCCGTACTAGAACTTCGTATCCACAAGAACTTGACTTAAAGGATGTTCATCTCTTTTGAAAGTCTCCGATTCGTGCAGCTGAATTGACCTCAGTTAAAATTTAAACTTCCTATGGATATTGGTAGAAATGTACCGATTTTTTTTTTTCAAGTGCTGAATTTCCAAAACTCTTAGAAAACTAATACTGGCAGCTAGCAAATAATCCGAATATTTGAATAAACTTTACTGTATGTCATCCAAAAAATGTATCCTTTGCACACACTTGCACTTGTTAAATGTATTTATCATCATCATCATTCTTGACCACCAGTAGCAAGAACCCTACTTAGTTTGACTCCTGATCAAATATGCATGTAGCCGAGGCCCAAGGCTTATAGCGGCGCATGCATTTTTCATCATTAATGTGTGCGTGAACCTTAGGCTCTTTAAAAAAAAAGAAAAGTTTTTTTTTTTTTCCTGGAGAGCTCAGTATTGTTCATTCGGTAACTTTACCGATTTGACATGTCATCATCATCGCTCTCTTTTTTTGTTGTTGTTTTTTTAGGCTCTTTTACAAAGTAGTGTTCCATTACAAATAATGTCATGTATTCTGTTACAAAATAACAAAACCTGTCACATTCTTTATCGTATTGATGTCAACATAAGCGAACCACTGTATATAATAAGATGAATTGAAAAATGCCAAAAACACAAATGCGGACATTTTGGTCAAAATCGTACAACTTTGGAGACATTTGAGACTCCACTCTATAATATGTTGTTAAAAAAAAAAGAGAGAGAAAAAAAAATCTTGTGTCAGGAAAGAGAAAAGACAACAAAGTACAGCAAGTGTTTGACTATGATTAATGAAGACAGCCACACGGCGAATGTGTCTATATGTTTAAAGTGCGCCGTATTTATGATCACGCAAAAGACAGCTGTCTACTGTTAAGGAGATTGATAAGATTCACTCATGCCGTTCATGCGCAGCGCAGAGTCAAAACAAAGAGCAAAAAGGTCAGGGATTTATGGGGGTGGGGGTGCGGTGGGGGTTGACACATGCTGTGAGCTGCATGATGATATTGGTCAGGTTTTGCATAAAGTTGAGAGGGAAAAATAACAAGCTGTGGAGGTGGCCATCAATTTTGTTGCATTGCATATCAATGCTTAATACGGGATTAATTAACATCACAGCAATGCGGTCCAATCAATGTTGTTTTTATTTTATTTTTTATCAGGCATACCATTGTTAACATAACATTCAATTTGCCATTGCGATTTGTTACTACAAAAACTAAAATATGAAATGACAAGTGATACAGTATATCACGCAGTCCCAACTACTTTCCGATTTAAGAATTTATTAACAACTAAATAATTCAGCCAGTTTTGCACTTCGGGTTATTGACTCTTTTTTTTTTGCCACAGTGTTAGTGAGGAAATCAGAACTTATTTACTTTTTTACTTTACCCGGACAATTCTCCGGAGTCTCTCTGGTATGTCAGAAGAATCCTTTTTTTTCCTGGGATTTAAACACTGTGGGACTGCATTCTGCGCGAGGTATGTGTCCATCCCACAATCTATGCAGCAGCAATGAGGTTATGAGGTGAAATGATGAGCACACTGAGGCAAAATCTTTACTGTGCACGCTCGCTCCCTCCAAATGGCCCATTGAACCGTGGAAGTCAGCTCTCAGCCGCCCCGCAAGACACTCGCATATTCCCTCGAGCAAGTACAGTTTGCAGAGTGTGTCTGCATGTACATTGGGGGTCAGATGTTGGAGTCAAAAGTACACACATTCATCCTAATACATTCAACTATAGGATACTGCTGTCTTCTGCGGTTATTTTCAGAACAAAAATGCGAGATTCCATTTTTTGTTTGTTTTCTCTCTCTCTTTCTCTCATATATACTGTATATATATATATATATATATATATATATATATATATATATATATATATACGTATATTAGGGCTGTTAGAAAAAATCGATTCGGATTTTTATATATTTTTTATAGGTTTTAGGTGAACTAATGAATGCACGCACGCACATATTCACCCACATACAAAAAAAAATAAAAACACAAAAAATAAATATATATTAAAAAAAAAAAAAAGGAGAGCAATGATGATGACATGTCAAATCGTTAAAATTACCGAATGAACAATACTGAGCTCTCCAGAATTTTTTTTTAAAAATCGATTCGGCAATATATCGCAATATTACAGCGCGCAATTCTCGAATCGACTCGATATGCTGCCGAATCGATTTTTAAACATCAATTTTTTTATGGGAATATTCAACAAAACATCTTACTTAGGGTTAGGATTCTCACATTAAGCGTGGAAGAATGTTATATTAATGGAACATTAAGCCTTAATATTTTATTTCAGTGCTGTTCAAACATGAAACAGACCGCAACCTGTTTCTTAAATGCAGTGGCTCAGTTATAAGCATGAATTTTCAGATAAATAAATACATTTTCATACAGATCTTACAGTGTGCATGTACAAGTTCACTGATTAGTATTTTCTCAATTTGAATTTGAATAATAATAAATCGCAATAATCAATTTATACATTTGTATCGGGATTAATCGGTAGCGAATCGAATCGTGACCTATGAATCGTGATACGAATTGAATCGCGAGGTACTAGGCAATTCACACCCTTAATATATATATATATATATATATATAGCTCGGTCCAAAGTGGAGCACTGATTTAAATAACAACGGCCTAGTAGGCTATTCATTCTTTTTGAATGAGTCACGAAAAGCCAATGGAGAAGCAAACCATTTTTTTACGCTCTTAATTAATTAATTAATTTTGATGGCATCTCACACTCTGCTGTTTTGTGACGTGAAATAAAATTGAAATTCACCTCGGCCGCTCACCTGTAAGTTTAAATGTACCCGATTTGACTCGATCCTTTTCCCAATAATGCACATTCCCGTACGAGAACGCGACCAAGCGGAATCATGTAAACGCTGCCACAGCAAACACCCGGAGCTCGAGGCGAGCGTTGCCGCTGTGGCATCCACGGCTCGCCTCCTCCTCGCTGAGCTCCACAGGGAAAGGAAGTGTGACAGCGTCGTGTTTGCTGCTTCTACCCACCTTACTGCTAACACCAGCTCCTTATGCGACTCCTGGGAGCTTCACGAGGCTGTTTTCACTTTAGCAGACTTTATTTTGCTTTAATTGTCCTGTCCCCGAGCACAGGGATATCATCTTTCTTCTCTCAGATGCACTCTCTGTTGGTTTTTTACAGTTGCTGCATGTGAACAACTACAGCAGACTCCCTCTGCAGCAGATGATTAAAGGGAACGCCGTCTTGGAATAAAACTGTCAACCGTATCTTTTCGACAGCGCTGCGGAATTGCACAAATTTAACCTCTTTTAAATCACGAGATGTATGCTTTGCAAAGATGAAACCTATAATGCATCCGGCGGGAGCTCACGGAACATGCAAATTACAGGAAGACGTGTCGCGTTCTGAAACGTATCTCAAAGGATTTTGTCATCTTTGTAAATAAATGTGCTTGTGTGCAGAGAGGAGCATTAAAACCGCACTGCAGTGGATCAATACAAGGAGAAAAATGCTCTAATAATAAAGACCATTTTAACAAGACATTGCAAGAAGAAATTAATCAGGATAAAGATAGATTATTAGGTTCATAATTATTTCCTTTCCTAATTGGAGGAAAGGTGTTATTTTGTAACCATCGTACGTTTCAAATCTGATGGAAGGGCTATTACATGTGGGGTCCCTCAAGGGTCAATCTTTGGACCCCTTTTGTTTAATCTGTATATGTTAGCTTTGGGTCAAATGCTTTAGAGCAACTATGTTATGCACAGCAAAATTTGTCAATGCCCCCAAATGATAGCAGTTCAATTAAAGCGTTGTGTCACCGTCTACAGAAATGTAACTGGATGAACCAAAAATATCCTTCAGCTAGACCAAAACAAAATGGAGTTGTTAATTGTCTTCTGTAATGAAGAAAGGAGTGTTGCTTTTAGAAAACACCTCAAGCCAGCAAATAAAGACCAAGTTTGAAATCTTGGGGTGTTGATAGACTCTGACCTGTCTCTCAGCAATCATATCAAATCGGTTTGTGCAAAGCAAACATGGTGAAGCGGCATTTAGATGTTATGATGCACACAGATGAAATAAACTGCCAACAGAAGGGAAATTAATTTCGAGTGTAAACGCTTTTAAATCCAGGTTAAAAATTTTGATTTTGTTCCGATGATTAAGGTCTTTTAACTCTTTGACTGCCAGACGTTTTCAGAAACGGGATGTCGCCAGTGCCAGCCGATTTAAGCATTTTGACTGATCTTTCAAGGTCCACAGAAAATGTTGTGTTTGGACTATGGAAACACACATACTACCAAATGAAAGATTGGACTCTCATCTTTCATCAGAAAAAAAAGTTTGTTTCTACCTTATTCCGTTCTTCAGTAATCAACAATAGAAAATGGTTACTTTCACCGAAATTCTCTGTTTTGAAACAAAAAGCGGAGAAAAAGCTTTTTGTGAAACGATGTTATTTCATGCACTCTAGTGAATCGTACACTTCTTTTTGCCCATGAATGATGCCACAAACACCTAAACAGTGCTTTACTTCTGTAAAACGCTTTCACCAACAATGAAAAAGTGTTTTTAGTTTGCAAAATACGTTTATTTCCATTCAACAGTGTAACAATTTGACAAAACAATTTCGCAAACTATTTACAAATGTGTGCAACTGTGGTACTACTTACAATTATGTGGATGTTTCAAATACAGTTTTTCTTTTTATAACGCTCTCCTGCATGCAAGGGATGCCGCTGGACTCGCACAACAGTTTACTTTCACTTTCGCATTTGTCCGTTTCGCGTGCAAACGTTACACTTTCTTGACGGCCTTTTTTTCCGGGGAATAAATAGCAAGTAGCAGACTGTACACACTCCTCCGATGAATATGCATTGGACTCGGGGCACTCTTCGTCGTCCGATTGAACGTCCGCCTGAGCGTTGTGCTCCGCGTTTTCCGGTGTCAGCATCGCTCGCCCGTGAACTTTAAACCTATAACGTCGTCATAGCCGCCTCGTCAGCGCTTCCAACTTCGGCGTCAACCTCGGAGTCACCATCATCATCATCGATGATGATCATCGTCGTCATCAATGTGCTCTTTATCGTTGGTCGATTTCTTTGAAAAAAAAACGGCTCGACCGTGTGCTGCTTGCAAGCGGCCGCCATTATGGCTTCTTCAGCCAATGTCCCCTCAACACTCTAGCCCCGCCTCACGTCTTCTACTGACGCCCACCCAATCTTGTCAAAAGAGAGTCATCGCTGCCCTCTAGGGGCCAAAAATAGTCATTAGGCACAACAGACTTGCTGGAAACTTTCACCACAGATGTGGAAGGGTTCCCTCTACCCGTTTCAAAAAAAACAAACAAAAAAAATGGGTGGACGTCTTTTAACGTCTTTGGCGCTCCTCCGTAGGTTTTTGCAGAACGTCATTTAACGTCTTTGGTAGTAAAAGAGTTAAGCATTTTAA
Organism: Vanacampus margaritifer; assembly: GCF_051991255.1. NCBI lineage: Eukaryota > Metazoa > Chordata > Actinopteri > Syngnathiformes > Syngnathidae > Vanacampus > Vanacampus margaritifer. Next base: position 20,310,959 of record NC_135441.1, on the reverse strand, counting down.
AATCAGTAGGTTTATAAATATTTTTAAATCACCTAAGTGTTGTGTCGTTGCTTGTGTGAGTTGGCCTGTGCATGAAATGTGCCATGCTTAATAAAGCTGCCTTTGGTTTTGAATGTCATTTCAAGATTCACTCATTAAAAATCCAAACGTATTCTCAAAACAAGTCATTATATAATCACCGCTTCAAGTATTCTTGTACCTTTAGGTGCCTTCGGAAATAAGGCAAAGTCATCCAGATGTTTACAGTGTCTCCCAAATATCCTAAAGCCTGCACGCAATTCTACCACTTGTGACTTCCATCCTCGTGAGTAGCCATCTGTTTCTGCAAGTGACCTTTCTTTCTAATCACCTAAATTAAGGGGAGTGAAAAAGGCTGGCTTGGAGGCTCGCGGCTGTCCAATTTTAATATTGAAGAAACAATTGTTATTTACAGTGACAAATAGTGCACGGGAGCTGTGCCTGTGTCATCTGCCTTGCACCTGGATGTGTTGAACACCTGCCCAGTGCCACTTTGCTTAACCACAGATGGCTAAGGTGAATTTACTATCCTTTCCAATTTTTTTATTTTTTTTTTGCAGGCGGCAACAAGAGACTATCCAGGCAGTGCAATATTTCAATTCATCTTTTCCAATAGACTCCTCGCAATATGAAGAATGAGAAATCATGGTAATGAAGGGAGAAATTAATCAGGTGCACAATCACATGGCCTACGTATACTGTATATATATAAATTCATACACAATTGTATTTGATTATATTTAACGTTCATATTATTGTCCCCTCATTTCTCACACAACTGTATTAAAACCAGCCATGGTTTTAGGAATGCCAATCTGTGGAAACTTGCCTCCATAAAAATTTGGCTTTTGTGTGTGTTTCTATGGAAACAGAACATTTGTGCAGCCATTCAAAAGCAACTAATACGCACCACTTAGAGTGACTTTGTGGGTGAATAAGTACTTTATAGGTAATTATTCGCTATTTGCCATTTGGAGAGGCTGGCATTTAAAAACCAAAAAAGTGTTTGTTACAGACCATCCATTTGTTATTTGTCAGTTGTATTTGTTAAGATATTTGATCATCAACAAAACATTATACTACTGCAAAAGGTAGCAATTATTCTCATTCACTTTTTCTCCAGTTATAAGTTAACACATTCACTGCCATTGACGGCTATAGACGTCAAAGATTCATTTGAACTATGTCTATTAGTTTAGCATTTTTTTTCCCACTTTTGTTAACAAGAGTATGAAAACCTAGATTTTTTTTATTGTACATTTAGAACAGATATAAAATTTGTGATTAATCGTGAGTTTAACTAGTGAAGTCATGCGATTAATTACGATTAAAAATTTTAATCGCCTGGCGGCCCTAATTTTTAAGGAATTTTTCTCTTTTTTTATTATTATTATTTTTTGTTATTAGTTGCATGACTTCAATAGTTAACTCACGATTAATCACAAATTTTATATCTGTTCTAAATGTACAATCATTTTTTTCTCTAGGTTTTCATACTCTTGTTAACAAAAGTGGATTTTTTTTTAAACTAATAGAAATAGTTCAAATGAATTTTTGACCTCTATAGCTGTCAATGGCAGTGAATGAGTTAATAAATATGGAAGCAAAAATTAAAGAGATACGGTGCTCCCTTGTTACTTTGTGGTTGGGTTATTGTAGCTTCATTCTATGGCAGGCTTTTCATTTGTAACCAGGACTGGACTGGCCATCCGGCATAAGTCAGAATGCCACGGCCGATTTTTGCTATCTTGCGTAGTTTTCTTTCTTCTAAGTCAGACCAGTCAAAAAAAATGTAATTGGGTCATTCAGAGTGCCCCAAAAAACAGAGTACTGGAGCCCAAGTACAAGCCTGTGACTATAGGCTGTGTTCAGAAATGAATGTGCGCTCTGCCTCCCGCAGCCCAGGAGAATGATGAAACATCCACTTAATAACTACTAGGGATGTTCCGATCCGATCACGTGATCGGAATCGGACGTTGTCTCCCGATCAGGACTCGGATAAATATATGAGGTTATTTTTTATAACTTTTTATTAAATCTGGATTTAGGCGGTGGCACAGAGTGACAATTCATTTTTCCCATGGCATGGCATCACTTTACTACAGTGACACTATTAATGCCATTGAGCGGCGGAGCTAAATAAGGAAATGGCGGCGAGGTATTTGGAAGTAGATGATAATAAGTTATTCCCGGTGGATCCAGCTGCGGACGTGCTTTGTTTCTTCCCCGTGAATCCAGCTGCGGTGCCTGCGCCGGCAACTCTGGAGTCAGGACGCCCTTCGAAGAGAGCCCGGTGCCTAGCCTAGCCTAGCCTAGCCTAGTGCGAATCCGAAGGGTTGGACGTCCTAGCGGGTCTGGCAGTCTAGACTGGTGCCAGTCTAGCCCCAAAGTCATGATATGGTAAGATTAAATACATTTTGTTTGCTTGCTCTTCAAGTGCAGCCTTTTGTTTGTTGTGAAGTTGGCTTGTTACGCACACACATATAGACAGTATTTTTGTTCTTCCTAAAGTAAAACAACATTAGGTTAGCTCATCAATTTGAGTTAAGTAGCTTGCTTTATAACGGTTCCAGTAGGTTTTCAAAAATAAAGCTCTTGTGAAAAATTAACATACTGGTTAATAATTGCCCTTTGAGCAACTCAAAGGTGTGCCAAAAAAGGGGGTTTAAATGGTTTACTTAATTTAACCACTGTCCGCTCACCAAATAAAAGGTATTGGGGTAGTTTTGTTTAAAAATAAATAAATAATTCTCCTTAATAAAATTCCGAGGTATCGGATCGGGACTCAAAATGAGGTGACTCGGACTCGGGTCCAAAAAAGTGTGAACGTCCCATCCCTAATAACTACATTAAAATTGTTCTTTTTCGTTTCAAATGGCTTACCTTAACCGGATTCCTGCGTCACATTGCAGCCAAAGGTACAATGGTGGTGGGTTCATGTATGTGCCTTTTGGTGCAGGAAATCTTTGTTGTGGAAGCCCAAAACGTGTTCCCATTAATACTGTTCTTCTTCTTTGTCGTCGTCGTCTTCTAAATAGAAGACAAAGATGAAGAACTTTGCACATGTATTTGTATTTCCAAATTAAAACAACACATCTACACACATAGAATTTTACTGAAACAACACAATATGCTTTTTTTTTTTTTACTACAATCTCCAAGTTTAGGTTAGCATGTTGGCTCGGCCCTCGGCAAGTCAATTTCCCAAAATTAATTGCCTAGCTCTGGTTTAGAATGACAATGAACATAATATAGAGAGCTGTTTTGTTTCCTCCGGAAAACTGCGATACTGCTTGTCCTTATTAAGGTCATCGGCGATTCACAGGGACACATACACGGACATTAGTCTTTCCCCAAAACTCCTTTGTAAAAAAAAAAAAATATATATATATTTTAATGAGATGAAGGATTTATCATCCTTTTATCGCACGTCATCAGTGTTAATAACAGGTCAACAATTCTTAATGATAACGAACGTGGGCATGTAAAAAAAAATATTTCTAACACTTTGAAAGCCATCTAGACATTTTTGGTTCAAATTCTGATGTATTTCCATGCCGTTTGAAGACGGAGGTGTCAGGGGAAAAGCCAAGAAGTGTCTGATAACCAGACAAGCACTAAGATGCACAAAGCAGAACATTTCCTGCGTGTCGTTGTCTTGTTCTCTTTTTAGTGGAAACAAGCAGAGGGAGACTTGTGACAGGCTTGCGCCGTGTATTATAAACTATTAAAGCTTGTAAAATAAGTCAGGTTCCCTTTCTATTCAAATGACACGAAATATGTGGGGTGGGGGGTGGGGGGGAGTGGTTCTGGCCAACAGAATGTCACTTGGCCTGAGTGGAGGTCAGAGCGATTGTTGTGACTGCAGTAGAGGACTTAGCTGGCGGACATCTGAGCGTCCAGTGGCCAGAGGTTTCAGGGTCATGCACTCACATGCCTCAAGGAAAGGGTGTAATGAAGCATTAGACACAGCTGGTGCTTGCCAGGGCTCGCCTATAGTGATACCCGCAAAAGGAAGGTCATTTTGTGTTCAGGATTGTTTTGAAGAGACTGTCTTTACTTTGGACGCTAGCTAACATTAGGTACTGTAAACCTACGTTCCAGACCAGCCCTGGAATAGGTGAAATCCGTGATATAGAAATACACTATTGAAATCCCTTTGGCTAATTTCTACAGCATTTAAATTAAAAAAATATATATTATTATTTTTATTTTTTATTATTATAATTATGGGACTGCTGAAAGCAGCACATATTACTCTCCACCCTAGAAAATCCCCAGATTTTTCCGCAAAAATGCGGCCCGTACCGTAGATCGCACCGGGACAAATGAGGTATCAAACGATGCGGCTCGATCTGACTCGGTGCGGCATTACTTTTCTAGGAATTCCGAGTTACCATGGCGACGCAATTCCCAAAAAACTCCCATAGGAAATGAATGGAGAAAGGGGGGACAAATTACAGATCAAGCACCTTTTTCCAAGACACGCTGCGCGCGCATACGTTATCCGACCGATATGAATTTTAGCTCATTTTGTAGCAATTTTTCCCATCTTTAGCTCAGTATCGAAATTTATTTTAAGGAATGAAAGCTCTCCCCCCCTGTGCGGGTTCAAAGACAGTGAGTGAAATAGCCTTCTATTACACTCTGTGGAGCAATTAGGCTTTGAGTGGCGGGAACCCAAAAAATTATTGTATGATTATGATTATGATTAACTTCCACATTTCTTGACCGATTCCAGTCGTTTAAATTTTAAACTGTTCAGCTCATTTACAAGAGTCAGCAGTCCCATTCAAAATTTCCGCGGGAATTTTACTAGTTATTATTATTATTTTTTCTTCTGGAGAAAATTTTTTTTTAACAGACACATATATATATATATGTGTGTGTGTGTTATATATAATATACATATTGGTCAGGAGGCACAAACACTCAGCCCCTCCCTTAGTGGCGGAAAAAGGAATTACACCCAAAAGCAACAACAATGCTGAGTTATTACCGGACAAAAATTGATTAAATTTTTTTAGACAAACTCACACTGGAATAGGTTTACTGTAAACCTTTGGTGTCATGTAGCATCACCTCAAGTATAAGAAGAGATAAGAAAGAACTTTTTAAATTGCGCTTCTGACAAGTAGACCCCTTTTGTCAGTGTAACCCGGCACAGGTGCAAAAGGAAATGCAAGGCAAAGCACAGCCAGGCTAATCTCATCAAGTAATGTATGGCCGCAGTACAATGAACGATGAAGGGTAGCCCTGGGCTAATCGATAATTTGAACCAGCAATCGGTTCCAGGTGCTTTATGATGTGACTGAGGTAATTATCACTACATCAATAAAAGAGTTTGTTGTTTAGAAGAATAGCTGGGGGAGGAATAATGTCTCTCTGCTGCTGAAATGATTTTATGTATGTATTTTCACAACCTGGGGATACGGGTTGAAAATTATTCTCTCTACAAAACTAAGAAAAGTCTTGCACGCTGCCTCCTGGCTTCAGAGCGAATAATCAAAGAGGTCCAATATTTTTTTTCTTTGCTTACATCATCGAATGCTCACAAAGAAGCTTCAATGTACTTCCGAACGCAGGAAGAAATGTCTAAAACAGACGAATGATCAAACGCGGAAGGCCACCTGTGGTGCTCATTGCAACAGGAAACAATGCATACATTATTCATTTGAATATAAATAATCTTTTATCTCATGGCGGAAAATAAAATCGACCAGCCATAAAAAAAATTTTTTAAAAGCCTTCAGCAAGGAATCAAACCCACGCCAAACTTAGCTCAGGGGCGCAGCGCCGTTTTTGCATGTGTGTGTGGCCCGTTTTTCGTGTGGTGTAATGCATCCAATATGATATTCAGCTGAGTTCTATTATTAAACTGAACATACATTACTGAAAAAAGATAAAAACATTACATTCTGAAAGACAAACAAAGCTTGTGCACATCTCTCGAAAATGGAAAGCACAAGTTCAATATCCCCTTTAAAGACACCGCATCCCATTGTTGGAAGTTTCCCGACCTTCAATTTCTTTGGATTTGGAAGCATTTTTTCCTCAAAGAGAATCCCAGAAATAATCCATTCCAGCATCAAACCAGTGACATAAAACCTTATTTTTTGCTTCTATATCAACTGTACAATTCAACCGTTAACTATTAATGGTCAGACAAGTACAGTACTGAACAATAAAACATGAGGTCATAGCGCTAAGGAAGAAGCTGTAATGCAATTTTTCACACACTTTTTTGTCATATACCTCCATGTTAAATTAAAACTATCTGTATGACATGACAGTAGAATATGAACTCATTTGCTCCCAAAAACATATAAATACATTCTAGTTTATATGTATTCTAGTTTAAATATTACCATGCTCCCAAAGACGTAGTTATACGTTTTAAATGTTTTATTTTTTTATTTTTTTATGCTAGAGCATCCAGAAGGCCTTGATGCACCCTTTGAACTGAAGAGAATGCTTAAAGCAATGGTAATTATTACAAAAACGGCCAGCAGGTGGCAGCAGAGTTTAAGAGATCAACCAGGGCCATGTTGCAAAAAGCTCTTTCCCCACTGTTTTTAAACAGATTTGTGAGTTATGATGAATATGAACTCATTTGCTCCCAAAAACATATAAATACATTCTAGTTTAAATATTACCATGCTCCCAAAGACGTAGTTATACGTTTTAAATGTTTTTTTTGTTTTATGCTAGAGCATCCAGAAGGCCTTGATGCACCCTTTGAACTGAAGAGAATGCTTAAAGCAATGGTAATGATTACAAAAACGGCCAGCAGGTGGCAGCAGAGTTTAAAAGATCAACCAGGGCCATGTTGCAAAAAGCTCTTTCCCCACTGTTTTAAACAGATTTGTGAGTAATGATGAAACTTAGCTATATTCTAATGCTAATTGCAAAATGGAAACAGATAGAAATCGATTTTTTTTCCTGACAAAAGAAGAGACTCTAATCTTTCTTTTGTTAGATTCCATGTTTTTATAGTAATAGAAGACAATATTGTGTGGGCCTTGCAAAATCAGTCAAAATCCAGTAAAATAGCTGGGAACGAAGAAAGTTGTTTCAGTCAAAATGGCTGGGAGTGAATGAGTTCAAATGATTTTGGGGGAAATAATCCCTTTCTGGCCCCATTTTATGCCTTTAATATAATATTCATTAATTCATTCATATTCACTTAGTTATTTATGTGGGTAAACACAGAGGCTACCATTGGCGCTAGCGTGACCGTTCCCACTGAGTCACCAGATGAGTTGATCACCTTGATATGTTTGAATTAATTGTAGACAACATTAAACTGGTAGTTTTTAGCACTACTCCATCATGAACAAATCATGCTAGCAATGTAGCTTCCATAACATGGCATGTTAGTGAGTTGCGGGTATATCAGGAGGTAAAATGAGGCTCTATTCATATTTTGTTGATAGCAGCATATAGAGACGTCATCTTCCGTACCAGTCTGCTTGTAATCCACAAAATTCTATTTTCTGTTGTCATCCATTGCAAGAGAGTCTGAAATTCTGGCTGTGTTCCATGAGGTGTTAACTATTATAACTGGCCTGCTTAAGCGGATGACATGGATTTAATGTGCAACCCTCAGGAGAGACGGTTTTCACGCCTTCCCACTTTCATATGAATTCTGCTTGGATGGCTCGGCCTTTATACTTGAAACTAATAATCTCATGTTTTTGTCTATTTTTAGCATTTTTGTGATCAAACAACCATACCAACAAATATGAGCTTCACTACTGTATGACGTAATCAGCAATAGTAATTGCATGCATTGATATGATATTGTAGGATTTGATTAAGTTTGTCGGTGTTTTGCTGTTGCTATGGCTATCTGTCGAATCACATGCCAATTAAATTGCCTCATGATTACTTACACATTTATTAGAGCTTTTAGAAATTAGATTTAGATATTTTTGGGACATTTCACCTCACTACTACATACACTTAACAAAATTTACAATATAAGCGGCTTGTTGTGTTGAGGTTAGCACAATGTCATAAACATTTGCAGCAGCCCTCTAATTTGCAATGAATTTGATTGATGCCGGCAAAAACACTTTATCACAGTATTACAATTATGCTGGATTTATTGTTGTGGGAATTTACCGTGCCGCCATTGTAGCAACAGAAAGTTCATCTGCAGCCTCATTCATGGGACCATAAGCAACCATATCAATGCTTCAACGTCCATGCTTACAATTAGGGCCGGGCATTTGGCTAAATTTCCTTAATCGGCTATAGAAATAATGGTCAGTTAACCGGTAAATTGTTATTGTTATTTTTATGTGCACACAAGTACGGGTTGCCTAGTGCAACTGTGGCTTGAATTTTTATATGAATTCTACATGGTATGAAATATTAAGAAAAGTGTCAGAATTTTCTCAGCCAAGTAATCCAGTGATCAAATATGGTTGATCTGAAAGTGATTTGTCTGAAAATGATCATTTATTAATTACAAATTGTTCCTCTATCTAGGCTGGTCACGTATAATGATCAGAACAAATGTTTGTGTCACGTCAGGTGCGGAAATAGGGCCCAATTGCAGACAAGACATGGAAGTTGAAAAATAGAGAGTCTTCATAGACAAAAATACAAAGTAACAGCAGAGAGCAAGGCAGCATTCAGATGGCCTCGAAGAAAACACTTGACGTAGAAACCTTGAGCGAGCTGGATGCAGAACTCAAAAGTAACCACAGCGAACAGGGCTGGATGCAGAACACATGGCTGACAGCTTAATGGAAGAAACCTCCACGTGCGGAGACAAAACTTACGTCACTGAGCAACACACAAACACACAACCTAACTACAGTACCTAAGCGTGACAAATACAAGAATATAACAACTGCATAACAACTGATAACATAATCAACATCATCATCATCATCACAAGGGACATAGCAACTGGGTTGCAACTGACATTATCACAAGGGACATAGCAACCGACAAAATTATTATCCCAAGGGAAATAAACTGTAAAGCAACTGACAATATAATCATCACAAGGCACATACTAACTGCATACTATCTGACAACATCAGCAGCATCAGCATCATGGACATAGCAACTGTATAGCCACTGACATCATCACAAGGGACCTAACTCCATAGCACCTGACATCAGCATCATCATCATCACAATGAACAAAGCAACTGCATAGCAACTGACGTCATCACAAGAGAAAAAACAACCGCATAGCAACTGACATCATCAGTATCACCATCACAAGAGACATAGCAACTGCACAGCAACTGGCATCATCATCACAAGAGACATAGCAACTGCAGAGCAACTGACAGCATCGGCATCAGAAGGGACATAGCAACTGTATATCAAATGATAACATAATAATCACAAGAGACATAGTGACTGGTAAAATCATCGCCGTGGACATATTAACTGCATAGTAACTGACATCACCACAAGAGACATAACAACACAACTGCATAGCAACCGACAGCATCGGCAACAGAAGGGGCATAGCAACTGACAAAATCATCATCACAAGGGACATAGCAACTGGCAACATCATCATCACAAGGGACATAGCAACTGGCAAAATCATCACCACAAGGGACATAGCAACTGGCAAAATCATCACCACAAGGGACAAATACAGGACCACAATGACTCCATTTCCCAACCAAAAACACAGTGAGAACACATGCCAGTGGTTACAATAAAACTGTATCCACCCAGATTTCACACCCCTCAGTACATTTGTGATTAAATTGAGATTTTGTTTCCTAAACCTCGATTAAGGATAACATGTTATTTTCAACAACTGACTGAGGAAAGAGCACTTTCCCCCGTGTCTAATGAAAAAGCCAAACAGCTTTTCCCCTTTTGTTCTTTGTCGATTCAGGTATCAAGAGAAGTAAATCACCAACACACTAAAACATCACTCGCCTGGAACAAATGCAGAAGGCAAATAGAGCTACTCTGGCATGCAGCGAGTTACTGGCAGAAGGTGCACGTTGACTGCGAAGCACCCAGAGGTGCCTTCGCTTGGCTGAAACGATCATAAAGAGCCTGATCACTGCACCGTGCTCTGATCTATCATCTGTGATGGTCACTGTAGATGTTATTTTAAACCGTGATTTAGTGTCATCACAAATACCTTCAGTGCTGCTGGTGCCACGAGCTTCACTAATTACTAATGGTGATTTAATGTAACACCATGACCATTTCCTCTCCCGTGGAGGCCCATTCCTTCAATGTTGTCCCTGTAAATTAGGTGTGCACCGCTGATTAATGGTTAACGGCCACAATTCCGAGTGAGGCATCATCAGCAAAGCATTTAATTAAATGGTTGTCTCAATTACTTAGCGGACTAATGTAGCTTGAACACAGCTCAACTTTATTAAACCATATGAAATGTCACTCTTAAGATGACGAGCGGCGAAAACAATGAAATGATGTGCGATTCGAAATGTGTAGCGCTGCTTCATTTATGCTGTAAACACCATAAGCATATCGGAGCATCAAATGTCACAAGTGTGACGCAGGATATTTTGAGAGTTTGTATATTTCCTTAAAAAAAAAAAAAAAAAAACATAAAATTAATTGCTTCTATCAAGTGGTTCAATTCCTGGGCGGCAACGCGAAAGACAAAGTACCGAGCCAAACGTGTTGCCCCGCGCCATCAATCACCGCTCTGTATTAACTAGCCCACCTCCCATCGCAAAGAAAACAATTAAAGTTAAACTTGTTGATTTGTTATGGCCGACCATAAATCACGCCGATATGTGAAACCGCCGTCTCCTGGGGCCTCTTCTCATGTTCCCCCCCATCTGTGAGCCGACGCTCCCAAGTCACGCTTTGAACCGCTCCAATAACATTTATATACAGCGCGGAACTTGTTTGTGCAGTCACATCAAAAGGTGCTGAATTGAAGCTTCCTCTGTGTTACTGTTTGAAAAATAAACAGCCAAGAAAATAAGAAGGAAAGAACCTAATGCCCTCTTTATGGCGGTTTGTTTCTTCGGATGCAGCCCTTTCCGGCAACACGTTGTGGAGAGACAATAAGCTGCTGGCCTGACAGAATCCAATGCAGAATTCGCTCGAGCAGCCCCTTCGTTGCTTGGGGGCGTCAAACTTGTTTAATGGGAGGCTACACGGAGTAATGGTTGCTCTCAGAGGGGCCAATTGTCAATTGTTAAAGAAACTCCTCATCAAATTATTTAATAATTGCCACTCCTTTCTTTTCTTTGGTCCTTCCTCGGGTCTCCTGACGGCCTCACGACTCTGGCTGGAAGTGTTCGGTTTAGGTGAACGGTATGGGATTTTTTAATAGGTTTTAGGTGAACTAATGAATACACACACACTCGCACGCACGCACACATACTCACCCACATACAAAAATAATAATAATAATAAGAAGAAGAAGAATTGCCACTTCCACCAGATGTATTTACAGTATAGGATGGGTTGATCTGTACCTATAAACTACTTGAATGCACACCTCTGTGAGTTTTCATGTTCTCCCTTGTGCTTGCAGGTATATATCCCCCCCCCCCCTTCTTTGGTCCTTCCTCGGGTCTCCTGACGGCCTCACGACTCTGGCTGGAAGTGTTCGGTTTAGGTGAACAGTATGGGATTTTTTAATAGGTTTTAGGTGAACTAATGAATACACACACACTCGCACGCACAACCGCACACATACTCACCCACATACAAAAATAATAATAATAATAAGAAGAAGAAGAATTGCCACTTCCACCAGATGTATTTACAGTATAGGATGGGTTGATCTGTACCTATAAACTATTTGAATGCACACCTCTGTGAGTTTTCATGTTCTCCCTTGTGCTTGCAGGTATATATCCCCCCCCCCTTCTTTGGTCCTTCCTCGGGTCTCCTGACGGCCTCACGACTCTGGCTGGAAGTGTTCGGTTTAGGTGAACGGTATGGGATTTTTTAATAGGTTTTAGGTGAACTAATGAATACACACACACTCGCACGCACGCACGCACGCACGCACACATACTCACCCACATACAAAAATAATAATAATAATAAGAAGAAGAAGAATTGCCACTTCCACCAGATGTATTTACAGTATAGGATGGGTTGATCTGTACCTATAAACTATTTGAATGCACACCTCTGTGAGTTTTCATGTTCCCACTTGTGCTTGCAGGTATATAACCCCCCGTCCTATCCCCCCCCCCCACCCCAAAACACCCCCGACCGCTTCCATATTCCAAACAAATGCTTGCGAAGACTAAATTGCCCATTGGTGTGAATGTGACCGCAAATTGTTTGTGTATGTGTGCCCTGCAATTACCAGCTGAGATAGGCTTCGGCTCTCCCGTGACTCTAATCTTGATAAGTGGTGTTCGAAAATGGATGGGTTGATAAATGTACAGCCTTGAAATATGCGATATAGACTCGCATAGTATTTGGGAGACGTGTCATGGATGCTGCACCTACGGAGGATGGAATGGGAAGAAAATATGGAGCTGGTTACCCCCGGCAACATGCACTTCGCTCGCAGGCCTTGAGTTTGACACGGATGTTAAATGCTGGAGGAGGCCACATCCGACCACGCAATTCTTAAACAGATGTATGACAACAATGTCATTATGAATATGGACAAATTAAGTGCATGCGTGCAAAATATGTGCTCTTAATTCATTCACTTCCAGCCATTTTCACTGAAGCAATCCCCTTCGCTCCCGGCTGTTTTACTGGATTTTGACTGATTTTGCAAGGCCTACAGAATATTCTATTGCTATAAAAAAACATGGAACCTACCAATAGAAAGTCTCTTCTTCCATCAGAAAAAAAACTATATTTCTATCTGTTTCTGTTTTGCAGCAATTAGCATTACAATGTAGCTAAGTTTCATTATTATTCACAAATAAGAAGGGAAAGAGCTTGTTGCAACTTGGCCCTGGTTGATCTCTTATACTCTGCTGCCACCTGTTGCCCGTTTTTGTAATAACTACCATTAGTTCAAGCATTCTCTTCAGATCAGAGGCTGCATCAAGGCCTTCTGTATGCTCTAGCATAAAAAAAAACATAAAAAAAAACTATAAATGAGTCTTTGGAAACATGGTAATATTTAAAATACAACATATTTATAATTTTTTGGGAGCAAATAGAGTTAATATATTTCTTTTTTCATAATACCTTCCTCAACATATGTATAAAAGATACACCGTTTTTGAAAAAAAAAATAACCACATATAACTGTGAATTTTTTTTTTCTTGCTGAAAAATTAGCATCCAAAAATGGCACAAAATTACTGGTAGGTAGTATGTTTGTCCTATATGATATTCCAAGGTCGCAAAAAATGTAGCCCTCCCATATGTTGTCAGTGTAGGACACGATGTAAGCGAAAAAAAACAACAACATGTCTGCCATCTAGTGGTGAATGGTGACATTAGAACTTAAAACTATGTCAAAAACACTGATAAATGTCCAATTTACATTTTCTAAGAAGGGGTTTAGTCTCCCCCCAAAAAACAAATAAAGGAAAAAATGTAAAAACAAAAAAATTGAAAAAAATATTGGGAAAAAATCTGTCACTACTGAATATTTTTAGAATTATTTGATCAATTATTCAATCAATTAATCGACTAATCGGATTCATTTTAATTTTGCATTAAAGTGTGCTACAAACACATTTTTGTCCCTGATTACTGTTTATTGACCAGTAATTGATGGTTATTTGGTACTTCATATTCGTGTATTGATTAAAAAAAAAGGGAAATTGAACGATAGAAATCAGTGAACAATTACCGTTGACATGCTGAAATCAGAGGAATTCAAAAATGCCGTCAAACCATTACTTGATTATTAAAATAGTTGCCGATTAATTTGATATTCAATTACTTGTCGACTAATCAATTAATTTTGACAGCCCTGCCCCCAACCCAATTTATTTTTCCCCCAAAAAGATTTAGGCCACTCAGAGTGTGGTCACAGTTGCCCATCCACGTTGCGCTGTAGCTAATCTGCTCCCCTAAAGAGGTAGCCATTGGGACGCCGTCTGGACTTTGCACAGCTGACTTGGCGCGAGTCATAGTTTACAGTTACTTGATTTGTAAAACTCCCAGCAAAATATGTCATCCAAACGAGCCATACATGCATGCGGCCAAAGAGGAGGAAATGATCGATGCGGCCTAACTGACAGGCTCGTCTCTTATTTCCAATGACATTGGGGGATCATACCGAGAACACAGAATATCTCCGCATGTCCGGTCACAGCGGAGACGAGGACGAAGGAGCCAATTTGATAATGAGTCACGGAACAAAAGCTACCCATTGTGCTTCAACTCGAGCGGCACAAAAGGCTCTTGTTATTGCCCGCAGTGGGCCACAGGTCACACAGTTCCGATCGGGAAACGTTATGGATGGAGTCGACGCACAAAAAAAAAAGCATTATCTTGTTAAATTGCACACTGAATCAAGATGAAATAAGGTCATGCATCTATTATCTTAACTTCCATCGCATAGTGTGCTCCCGCATTGTCCTTTTCGGATTATGCAGTCTTTCTAGTCTCAAATCAGTCCGCCGCGAGAATATTAGCAAGCGCTGATTGGAAAAACAAATGAAGGGAATTTGTGTTCCTGCCAAACGCTTCAGAAAATTGTATGGATCCTAATTGTTTTGCTGCTGTCTGTTAATGGCAGAGTTGTCATTTGGAATGAATGAGATTCCGCCCAATATATATTTCTCCGTTGAAGTGAAGGTGAGATGCCTCCTTTCAACTCTCATTCACTCATCCACGCTACATACGACTTTTCTACTTATGTGATGTTTGTTTTGTCTCGCTGGCCCTGAAACCTGTGAAGTGCTGCCTGGTTTAAGAATCCTTTCACAATCATGCACTGCAGTACACAGAAAACAGAAAGCGAGAGTTCCTTTAAGGGGAAGTCAACCTTTCTTTTTTTTTTCGGACAATAAAATGTTCTATGCAGCCCCACTAGTCTAAATGCGATATTCTGGTTAATATTGGAATATGAGTTAAGCGGAAAAATCCAGCCAGTTTGCCACTTGCTGTCGACTGAAGATGACATCATTGTTGCTCAGGTCTTGGCAAGTGGCAAAATGGCCGCTCCCTGAGATAGATAAAAGCGGCTGGATTTTGCTCCATAACTCATATTCCACAAATGTAATATTAATCGGAATGTTATGCTTAGACTACTGAGGTCTCATATAACATATCACTGTCAAAAAATGTTTAACTCATTCACTCCCAGCCATTTTCACTGAAGCAACCCCCTTCGCTCCCAGCTGTTTTACTAGATTTTGACAGATTTTGTAAGGCCTACAGAATATTGTGTTCTATTGCTATAAAAACATGAAACCTACCAAAAGAAAGATTAGAGTCTCTTCTTTCATCAGGAAAAAAGTTTATTTCTATCTGTTTCTGTTTTTTCAGCAATTAGCTTTAGAATATAGCTAAGTTTCATCATTATTCACAAATCTGTTTAAAACACTGGGGAAAACGAGCTTTTTGCAACATGGCCCTGGTTGATCCTGCTGGCCATTGCTTCAACCATTCTCTTCAGTTCACAAGCTGCCTTCTGTATGCTCTAGAATAAAAAATTATTATTTTTATTTTTAGTATAAATACGTCTTTGGGAGCATGGTAATAATATATATATATAGGAGTGTGTGTGTATTATTTATTTTAATTATCTCTCTCTATTCTGTTGTTTTTTCCTTATTGTAAACTGCAGCTGGACGGAGTCCAGGAAAAAGTTCCCCACGGGGAAAATAAAAGTATATCGTATCGTATCGTATCGTATCGTATCGTATCGTATCGTATCGTATCGTATCGTATCGTATCGTATCGTATCGTATCGTATCGCAACATAAAATAAACATATTTATACATTTTTGGGAGCAAATGAGTTAAACAAGGAACAAGATGAAGACAGCATGTTTAGATCATGTAAGTTGAAGTAAAGCAGATTACTGAAATGGTTGGAATTAAATATACATTTAAAGAAGGAAATTGATTGCAGTAGGACAACTTAGCAGTACTTCATGCTCGATCAAATGTTTGTTTACTTCCGTCTTGCATACAATGCAACAGTGTTGTCACATTTGTTCCCGCCTCAGCCTGATGTTCTCTAACTGTGGATTGTTCCTCGTGTTCAATAAATGTATGCGCAGCGGTATCGGATCTGGGTCAAGAGATATAAATAGCTGAGTGTAAGCACTAATTCAAAGGTAAGCATTAAAGTTGGCACCGTAGTCATGCAGATACTCAGAATTGGACTTATATTGCTGTCTTTCTCCTACAACTACATCAACAAAAAACAAACGCAGTGAGGGCAAAGTTCAATCATTCTATTTTCTCTCTTATCTTCAATCATTTTGGCAAATGTGCTGCTAAATGCCAACTCTTGGCAGCAAATTGTTGCAAAAAGACGGCAAGTCCAAAAGCGATTGCCAGCATCTGCATTTGAAAGCAAATCAAGTCTTTTGTCCTCTTTTGCTTGCTTCAACTTCTTTGCTCAAGCTGTTGCTTTTCCACATAAAACAGTAAACAATTTTAGGGATATTTTATTTGGAAAAAGCGAAAAGACTCAACCTTAGCCACATCATCACTGGAATATCAAAAAAATAAGTTAATTCCTTAAATAAAAACAGTAAAAAAAATTAACTCATTCACTGCCATTGACGGTTATAGACGTCAAATATTCATTTTAACTATTTCTATTAGTTTAACCTTCTTTTCTCCATTTTTGTTAACAAGAGTATGAAAACCTAGATTTTTTTTATTGTACATTTAGAACTAATTTTTAATATATTTTTTTTTAAATCGCTCCTGGCGATTTAAATTTTTTAATTGTAATTAATCGCATGACTTCAATAGTTAGCTCACGATTAATCATAAATAATATATATGTTCTAAATGAACAATAAACAAAATTCTAGGTTTTCATACACTTGTTATCAAAAGTGGAAAACATTTTAAACTAATAGAAATAGTTCAAATGAATTTTTGACGTCAATAGCCGTCAATGGCAGTGAATGAGTTAAGAGGAAGTCAAGTCAAAAACGATTTTTACAATATGTTCCACGCACATCCACTAGTCTAAACACAGCATTTTGATTAACATTGTATTTGTGGAACATGAATTAAGCAGTAAAACCCACCCGTTTTTATCCATCTCAGAGGGTGGCCATTTTGTTTTTCACAATGAACCTCGAGGTCTTCTCTGTCCCCGCCTCCTTTTTAGCCACACACGACATTTCGTTTCCTCATTCATAAAGTCCGCTGCAGCGACTTTTTGCATAAATACGGCTATAGTCTATAGCGTAAAGTCCACTTTTGTCACGAACATGGCATGTCCTTTTGACGATGACCGTATTGATGAAGGTGCCACATTATTGCGCAGGGAATTAAATATTCGTCGCAAGGTTTGTTATCAGACCACGTATTGATATGCTGGCATTTCTGGACTGTTATCTTTCACATCACCGTCCATCATCTACATACACAACTTAATCCGTCCTCACATTTGCAACATTACCGGTGCTCACACCACAGCATATATTGTGTGTTGCGCTCCGTTTTTTTTTCTTATAACCGTTTGAATAATGTTTTTATATTTCATCTTAAGTCAGGTGCGTTTCTTTCCCGCATGATTGCACCTAAATGTAGTTCTTTGCAATCACAATATTACAGGGGAAACCTGTAATATTGTGATTGCAAAGAACTACATTTAGTTGCCACGGTGACCCGACGAATCTGGGCTCCGTTGATGTGGTATTTTTAGTGTAGCGGCAACGCCAGGTGAAACTACTCTGCGTGGATATAACTACCTCAAATCAGCTGTCCTGGAACCCAAAAGGCAGAGTTTCCTCTCTCAGTCTATGTCAACTCGCTGTTCAGGTCGAGTCTCGGTGTTTGTTGAACACGCTTTGTGAAATGGACCCCTAGCGGGCCGCTAGAATTGGCATTGAAAAAAATATTTTAAAAAAGCATTCCCTCACTTCAAATATTTGCAAAGCCATAACAATCTTAGTGACACCAGTGATTTGTGTCAATGTAAAAGCACATTAAAAACTGCGGGAAAATCATTAGCAAGTCTAATGGCAAAGCAGTGAAATCATAAACATGCAATCACTCCTTTCTTGCAGTAAAGATTAATGATTGTAATAAATGTTCGAAATCTGACTGTAAACACAAAATATAGGGTTTGTGCATGATTTCTACGTTTTATGCAAAGACCCTCGCTGAAGATACCACACCCCATTGTTTGACATTCTCTTCACTTGTATCTGTTCGACTACTCGGGCAGACTGTCAGTATGGAATTGTGGAGGGAACATTTTCAGCACACAATGGGGAAAAAAAGTACTTAGCGGAAATTAAATTTCCACGTCTTGCCTACGTGTGTAAATCTTCAACTCATGTTGCCAGTCCAGCCTTAGGCAAAAAAATCCTCCATTCATACGCCAGCCAATAATCATGGTGTGAACACACATACTGCGTCGCCTGTTGTCAGTAAAGTCAGTTTGGCTGCTCCTGACGTGGATTCTTGGCATGTTTTCGCAACTCCAGCTTTGTCTGGCACAGGAAGCTTAGCTAACAAGCTAACCAGGGGAGGTGTAAAAGCATACATGCTGGCTTTACAATGAACACTTTGAACTGGCAAAAAAAAGCATGTGGATTTCTTTCAACGAGATGGTAGATGGGAGCTCTGACTCTCTACTTATTTAGAATGTGAAAATGAATTTTGAATTTGATGCAAGCAACTCATCCCAAAAAACTGGGACAGGGGCAGGTTTACCACTATAGTGGTATTTACGCACTTATATCTAACATACAGGGTTGGGAGGGTTACTTTTAAAATGTAATCCATTACAGTTACAAGTTACCTGCTAAAAATGTAGTTAGTAATGTAATCCAAGTACCATAATATTAAAGTAATGTAACTGGATTACTTTTTGATTACTCCAATATTGAGTATGCTCATGAAGATAAAATAAAAATAAATATCACCACAATATATATTCTATACAATGTGTCCCTGCTATTTGCGGGTGATAGGGACCCGGGCAGCCTACAAATAGCCAAAATCCTTGTGTAATTAAAAAGCATGTAAGCTAATGACTGATTGATTGATTTGTTTGGAATGTGTAACTCACATTATGGTTGTAGGCTAGCGGGCTAGCTAGCAAGAAGCTACAGCGCGTGGCATGCCGCTGGACTCTCAGCTCAAACTTTCGCTCCAAGTAAGTTCCAGTGAATACCGGTCGCCATTTCCTCCTCCCCGTCCGTGAAGCTTTTTCAAAAGCCCATCTAGGCAGTGGATCAAATTTGTTGTTATTTCGATCTTGGCCTTTAACGCCGTCCTAGCTTGAAGGGAGTTTGCAAACTTGGATGTTGGACTGGAGAGACGAACTCACCCAGGTTAGCTTAGCGCTAGCTCTCTGGTACGACGGAACACGGATGGATTGTAAAACTTTACCAAAAGCAAAAAAAAATCCCCATGGGTGTTGCCATTGGCCTTTGTACAGAGAAGGACCTGGTGGTTAAAGTAAGTTATTTTAAACCAGGAGTGTCAAACTCACATTAGCTCAGGGGCCGCATAGAGGAAAAGATATTACCAAGTGGGCCTGATCGGTAAAATAATGGTATATAACTTAAAAACAATTGCCGTCAATTATTTGTGGGCCAGCCCTAAATTACGGAGCTCAACTGTCATAATATTGTTCCAAACAATAACACAAATGCAAATGGAATGAAATTAAGTTATAAGGACGTTAATCCTTAATTATTTGTGTTACCAGTAATTGAATTTGTGTCGTATTTAACACGTTTATGCCGGTCTATGATTTTTTATTATTATTTTTTCAAACAAACTGTAACTTTATGTTTTGTGTAAGATAATGACAATATTTTCAAAGTGCCACCTCTGGAGCCTCTGCAGGGGATGCTCTCGCCTGCCATATCCGACATAGGGGCGCTATGGGGCAGGCTGACCACATGTGCCCCCCCCCCCCCACCCCACCTGGCTGGTTCTCAAATTTTTTCTAAGTTGACATCCAGGGCGATTCCGTGTACAAGTTGTATTGCTCATTTTAGGACAGCTTGTGAAATTACAGGGATGTGATTTTTCCGCTAATTCGCGGAATTCCGCGTTTTTTATCCCCCCCCCCCCCCCCCCAAAAAAAAAAATCGATTTTTTTTTTTTTTTTTTGTAGTTCATTGTGTATGCACATGACTCCGACAGATAACATCTTCTGCTATAACAAAGACATTTGTGGTATGCTCTAATATGAGTTACTTTTCATTTGGTCATGATATAATTATTTGTTCATGCTCCCCCCCCGGCTAAATTTTCAGATAATTTCACTTTGGTCAAATCACATCCCTGAAATTACGAATTTATATAATTTGCAAATTTCTTTTTACTTTGCAAAATCTTCTTGCGGGCCGGATTAAACCATTTTTCGGGCCTGATCCGGTCCGCATGCCGTATGTTTGACACCCGTGTTTTAAACCTATGGAAAACCTTTCCATAGCGGCTGTGTTAGCCCACTTTTGTTACACTGCGATATACTTTCAAAAAGTAAATATAAGACTAGCTACTTCTGTTTAAAAAATTTTTTTTAAAAATGAATAAATCAAAATGTCCACGCTTGCAAAGTGTTAGCACTGCACAGTCAATTTAAATCCAAGTCCATGTTTATTTGTTGTCATAAACTTTGATTTGGGATGAGACACGGCACAATCTTTATGCACTTTTTGCCTCATTGAATCACATCGCCGCAGGGATCAGCAGAAGATTTCCACTGTTTGAAGCTGCTTCGCGTTGTACAATAAGAGAATCTGACTGAGATCTGAGTTTTTGACCACACAGTTGTTACTTCTGGCAGTTTTGTTTTGAGCTGGCTACATTCAAACAATGTTAGCCAGAAGGCCTTTTCTGTCAGCGCAAACTACAAATGACACAACAGTGTAGCGGCTGTAATTTTACTGAAGGCGGAAATGTCAAACTTTTTATGCAGGGGTTGTGTGTGTGTGTGTGGGGGGGGGGGGGGGGCGTTTGCGACAGATGGGGGTGAACTCAAAGAGGGTCATTTCACAGAAATGTGATGAAGTCCAAACTTTGGATTTCTCTTGCAAAGTTTCACAACAGCTGTGCAGCGGTGGGAATAGACAGCCGAACCTCCAGCGTTTGTATTTGTGCATTTTCTGGTCTCCATTTATCCACTGATGTTTGTTTTTTTTCGGGATAAATCATCAATGGAACAAAAATGGCACTCTGCCATCTCCTCTCCAAAATAGCTGACAGATAATTTTAAATCACCTTCTGCTTTAAGAAGCGGCAGCTGCTGCATTGTCTAAATCACAATTAAATGGTTTTATTCGAACAAAGCGTATGTATGAGAAAAGATGGAACCGGGAAGGAAAAGACGATCTTTTGCAACACGATTCAAATTTGTCAATGCAGCAGCCACTAATTGTTCATGTGTTTCTTGTTCCTTTTACGAGCTCAAGGAAGGATTAAGAAAAGCCCGTGAAGACTAAATGCAAACGCAGAAACGTGACCGGAACACACAACAAGCTCTCAATGACTTTTAGATAAATATACCCATTTTGTTGCATTACACAGTTTGCGTGAAACGTCTCAAGTGGCTAATTTGACATTCAAACTACCAGGCTGGGGGTTCTCTCACATGTATGACTGTCAATCGTGATATTGGATGAGCGCTTTTGATATTTGAATTCATTTCCATTTGAAACGACGTGCAGGGATTGTTTGTTCTTACGACATAAATGTAACCCGACATCAATTGGAAGCACGGATGTATCAATTGCTAACTAGTAGTGAAGTCATTATTACAGTAAAAAAAATTGACAGAAAAACACTTCTCGGCCAAAAATGTCAAACCATCAACTTAAAAAAATTAATTAAAAATAAATAAAAGGAGGAGAGTATTACCTTTCCTTGTGTTCGGTTTAAGTGAACGGTATGGGATTTTTTAACTCTTTGACTGCCAGACGTTTTCAGAAAAGGGATGCCGTGGGTGCCAGCCGATTTAAGCATTTTGACTAATCTTTCAAGGTCCACAGAAAATTATGTGTTTTGACTATGCAAACACACATACTACCAAATGAAAGATTGGACTCTCATCTTTCATCAAAAAAAAAAAGTTTGTTTCTACCTTATTCCCTTCTTCAGTAATCAACAATAGAAAATGGTTAGGTTCACCTCTGTTTTGAAACAAACGTCTTTTAACGTCTTTGGCACTCCTCCTTAGGATTTTACTAAACGTTATTTAACGTTTTTGGCAGTCAAAGAGATAATAGGTTTTAAGTGAACTAATGAATACACACGCACATACAGTACACATACTCACCCAAATACAAAATAAGAATTAAGAAAAAAATAAAAAATAAAAAATAAAAATAAAAAAGAGAACAATGATGGTGACATGTCAAATCGGTAAAATTACCGAATGAACAATACTGAGCTCTCCAGAAAAAAAAAAAAAAAGGAATATAGCCCACAGAGGAGAAAAGCTACATTTTCAAATACTAAATGATGGTTATTTTTGTAGGAGATCTCCTTTTGGCAAGGCTGGTCAAGCTTCTACTTCACGGCTGCAGAGTGTCTAAAGCACCCCTTAACCATCTGTTGTAAAGGTGTTTTCATCGAAAACCACTTCACACTATAAGCCTCATATTGCAGACTTGTACAGGATGAAGGCTTGGGATGTTTCGAACCTTCAACGAGAATCTGATTATCAGTGAGAAAAAAAAACCCCAGTTGAATTATAAATGACACTCACAATGACTGTGTCTACGGCCTAGCGTAAATATTGAGCAGGTTTACGATTCGCTAATGTCAGACCTGAAAATTTCTAAACAAATAAGTGGGGGGATCATTCTTAACACACCCTACACCACAGGAATGACAATTAGGAAAATCCTTCAGAGACATCCGTGAATCAGGTTGGGGCTGACTTTGATTGCAAGGGAGGCAGAAATTCTCAAATCTGGCCTGATTTTCGGTATGTGTGTCATCGAGTCAAGTCAATTTTATTTGTATAGTGCCAAATCTCAACAGATTTAATCTCAAGGCAGTTTACACACTGAGCAGATCAAGAAGCGCGCTCCTCATACATAATATATATGTATATATGAAATGCAACTGAACCTCAAATGAGCAAGCACTTGGGGACAGAAGCGAGGAAAAACCTTGAATGCTAAAAATGATCATTTTGATTTCGATTTTTTTATGGGTCAACAAGGCCCAAATGGTTGAACAAAATCAATTGAAAACAGCTATAGTAAAAGTATGAAGTGATTGGTCCTTCCACCTCAGCCACCTCAAGAGTTTTGTGATGTATATTTTTTCACATACAATTAGGATTAGCGTCAATATGTTTTATGATTTCAAGCCGAACCTAACAATAATCAGTAATCTGTCAACGTTATTTTAACAGGGCTATATTGATATTTTATTAAAAAAATAATAATAATTGTCATTCATTTTTTTATTCATTCAAGTTTGGCAGTTTTGACATTGGAAATTTCACTTTATAAAGACTTAAGTAGCAATATTCATTCAATAACTTATTTTTACAGTTGTTTAAAAGAAAGATCGAGAAGTGGTGGATGCAGGATGTCGACTCAACTTCTAAGACTTCCCTTCCGATGTGCTAACGACATGTCCATACGCATCTACAACACTAAAGCTGAGATTCAGAATTCAGAATTAGTCATAAAGTGATTAGCTCATGTTTACTCTTGTTGTGCAGGTAAAAATGATAAATTACTAACCTTGCTTGTACAATGGTTAATTCAACACCTACAGAGTTTTTTTTAAATTTAATATAGTTAAATCAACACTTTTGAAAATGTTATTTTTTTGCACCGAGGTGGGGTTAAAAAAAACAAACATCTGATGGTAGTTGAAATTTAATATTTGTCAACACTGGTCAGTGTTGATTTAACACTCGTGTGTGTGGCGTCTTCATCATTCGTCGACAGGTGCGAAGGCGGAGATTAGTTACATCTCTGCAGAGTTAATCTAACACTAGGTGATCAACTCCAATAAATCTGAAACAATTACACTTGAAGAGTTAAAATCAACAAATTTAACTCAGAAATTTTAACACTACATTTTTTGCTGTGTGGCCCTGAGAAAGACAAATTTCGGTTTACATTGTTTGTATTGAAATTTGGGGTCCTGAAATGGAATCAGGGGTCCCGTGTCCTAAAACGATGTTCAACATAAGAGGGTATACACATTCTTAATGCCTAGTAATCAACAGCAAGAGGAGAAAAAAGGAACAACAGCAGATTGTCAAGCACATCCTGGTGAACATCAAATATGCAAAGACACGAAACATCTTCAGTATCATGACGGTCATGAGTCATCAATTCTCTTTAAAATTAATTTTCATAATCAGAGCATACATACAAAAAGAGGGCTCAATTTACAGAATTTCTCCCATCCAGCCTCTCACTGATGGATGCCGTTTCAAAGGCCCTTTGTGATGCCTAATTTGAGCAGACACTCGTCTTCCATACCATGCAGAAAGAGGTGCAATGATAACCTGGGAATAATGTCCCCGTGCTTTTGTCTGAGTGCCGCATCATTTAAGTGTGGGCAGGCAATCCATGCTCTGACAAAATAATCTGTCTCTGCACAGCGGCGCCGATCCGCCTCCTCGCTATTCACCAGTTGATCCGTATTGTGAGATCCAGCCACATTACTTTTTGCTAGAAATTCTCATGTGGTTAACAATCAGGATGGAACCATGAATATTGATCTTTTTTTTGTGTGGAGCCTACCGTTAGTTTTTCTAAACTTCTAAATTTCTTAGTTGAAATAGCATGAAACATTTTTTTTACATTCTAGTGTATCATAGCAAACTATAGGTACCGTATTAATATGCCCACTTGTGACTTTCATGATGTTAATAGAACCAACTCAATCAACTAACTCATTGTACACAATTCTGTCCTGACTGCTCAGCACAAAACGGCTAAGAGTTATTATTTTACTACCAGAGAAAGGAGAAGAAAAAAAATACTTTTTGCTAGAAATTCTCATGTGGTTAACAATCAGGATGGAATGAGGAATATTGATCTTTTTTTGTGTGGAGCCTACCGTTAGTTTTTCTAAACTTCTAAATTTTTTAGTTGAAATAGCACTATGGCGCTGGTTAATACATTCTAGTGTATCATAGCAAACTATAGGTACCGTATTAATATGCCCACTTGTGACTTTCATGATGATCATAGAACCGGGAATTTAACTCATTGTACACAATTCTGTCCTGACTGCTCAGCACAAAACAGCTAAGAGTTATTATTTTACCACCAGAGAAAGGAGAAGAAAAAAAATACTTTTTGCTAGAAATTCTCATGTGGTTAACAATCAGGATGGAACGAGGAATATTGATCTTTTTTTGTGTGGAGCCTACCGTTAGTTTTTCTAAACTTCTAAATTTCTTAGTTGAAATAGCATGAAACATTTTTTTTACATTCTAGTGTATCATAGCAAACTATAGGTACCGTATTAATATGCCCACTTGTGACTTTCATGATGACCATAGAACCTGGAATTTAACTCATTGTACACAATTCTGTCCTGACTGCTCAGCACAAAACGGCTAAGAGTTATTATTTTACCACCAGAGAAAGGAGAAGAAAAAAATTACTTTTTGCTAGAAATTTTCATGTGGTTAACAATCAGGATGGAACGAGGAATATTGATCTTTTTTTGTGTGGAGCCTACCGTTAGTTTTTCTAAACTTCTAAATTTTTTAGTTGAAATAGCACTATGGCGCTGGTTAATACATTCTAGTGTATCATAGCAAACTATAGGTACCGTATTAATATGCCCACTTGTGACTTTCATGATGACCATAGAACCTGGAATTTAACTCATTGTACACAATTCTGTCCTGACTGCTCAGCACAAAACGGCTAAGAGTTATTATTTTACCACCAGAGAAAGGAGAAGAAAAAAATTACTTTTTGCTAGAAATTTTCATGTGGTTAACAATCAGGATGGAACGAGGAATATTGATCTTTTTTTGTGTGGAGCCTACCGTTAGTTTTTCTAAACTTCTAAATTTTTTAGTTGAAATAGCACTATGGCGCTGGTTAATACATTCTAGTGTATCATAGCAAACTATAGGTTCCGTATTAATATGCCCACTTGTGACTTTCATGATGATCATAGAACCGGGAATTTAACTCATTGTACACAATTCTGTCCTGACCGCTCAGCACGAAACGGCTAAGAGTTATTATTTTACCACCAGAGAAAGGAGAAGAAAAAAATGTCGCTTAACTGCATTAGTGCGAATGAATCAGCCCCCACACAATTAGATTAACACAATTAACATTGTAAAATCCTATCCCAAATTGCCTAATTGGTTCTCAATTACATGAACTATTTTACACATTAAAAACGATCCGCGTAAGTGAAGCGGAGATTGCGGGGAGCTCAACTCAAATGTAATCCCGAAACAAGACATGTCGAGGTTTCAGTGTAGCTTGTGTGCCATTGAACTTGGGGAAGTGGTTTAAAATTAATTATCTGTGTGTTATAGGGGCATGAAGCCATCAGCTATGAAAGTGATATGATATAATTCAGTCATTAAGAAATGGCTGCTTCATGCAACCTATCTCCTTGGTGTGCCCCCCACCCCCCCTTCAGCGGTAATTTTCTAAGTCAAGGTCATGGCCGTCAGCCATCAAGCAGCCATCATTCATTTCCGGACTAAGTCAAATGTACGAGGTCTTATTATTAATTACCGTCACTTGACATGGCCTGCTTTTTATTATAATTTCAGACAAAGGACAAATCAATAAAGTTTTCAATGGAACAAACAATAGTCGTCTAGGTGGGTCCGCTCATAAAAATCACCTCAAACTGCAAAGTGGGCTGTATTTCTCCACAGGCAGTGCGATTGGATGTTGCCCAATCCATGCTAGCTGCTCTTCTTTCATGTAATCCCTGGAGTGCAGATGTTGTCAACTCGATTACAAGTCCTGGCATGAAGGCATACACTTGGCACGCTGACATTTTTTTTTTTAGATAAAATATCTATGTACTTGAGATGGCACTTTTAAAGCCTGGAGCTCCAACAAAAATAAATGGCCATGCAATTGTAAAGGAACCTGCAAAACGATTTGGAACAATGCAGATTAAATATCCAGATTGAGCATCTGGATGTTTCATCTGTATTGTTCCAAATCATTTTCAAGCAGACCGAGGGAAACTCACGCTCTGTTTATCTGACAAGTTAACCTACATCCCCCTGGTTATAACGTACCCTGCACTATCTATGTAATGAGATTCAATACAATGCTGCTTTCCTAAAGATAATAATGATCAGTTTTTTTTTTCTAGTGCGGACCTGCCTACTTGTAACCATTTTGTGTAAGAAGCAGCGATGCAACGATATCCATACGTCACGATACAATAATTATCACGATATTGTGGGGAGGTTGGCGAAATAAAAACAGGTCACATTAACGTAAAAAAACTACTATCTCAATAAACAATATGACTAATGCACATTCCCCTTCATCTGACAATTAGCGTGGATTTTAAACAGAAGGCCCAAAACATGCCTTGTGAAAATTAACAAATTTGTTCCTAAAAATGTATAAATACATTCTATATTAAATATTACCATGGTCCCAAAAACGCATTTAGACGTTGTTTTTTTAAATGTTCCTTTTATGCTAGAGCATACAGAAAGCTTTGATGCAGCCTCTGAACTGAAGAGAACACTTGAAGCAATGATAGTTATTACAAAAACGGCCAGCAGGTGGCAACAGAGTATAAGAGATCAACCAGGACCATGCTGCAAAAAGGCTTTTTTCTTCCCGTATTTTAAACAGATTTGTGAATAATGATGAAACGTAGCTATATTCTAATGGTAATTGCTGAAAAACGAAAACAGAAATACACTTTTTTTTTGCTGATGAAAGAAGAAACTCTAATCTTTCTTCTACCAGGTTCCATGTTTTCATACACAATATTCTGTGGGACTAGCAAAAACAGTCAAAATCTAGTAAAACAGCTGGGAGCGAAAGGGATTGCTTCAGTAAAAATGTCTGGGAGTGAATGAGTCAAACTGTACTAAAAAACTAGCCACCAGACGGTGCTAGAACTGCACAAATGGAAATCAACCTACTTTTTTTTTAACAGATGTGCTGCTTTTAATATCGTAACATGACAACAACGATATTGTGGCAGTTTTAATATTGTGATATCACGATATTGACATTATCGTTACATCCCTAGTAAGAAATACAACATTTTAACTCAAAGAATGCTACTATTTTTTTGCGCCAAATTCTTCCTATTTATGTCATGACTAGAATGAATGTCTATAAAAATGGTTAATTAAGTTGTTAATCTGCTTTACTTGTGAAAATATCGAACATCAAAACTCCATGCTCCATTATTTACAGGCTGCCTCAGAATTTACAGTAACTGACCTGAATTATGTATTTTAGTTGAAATCTCTCATTGTCGCCAGTTCAGAATTTTTTAATGCTAGAACTCCACCGCGTCATATTAAGATGTCAAGTAACTAAGTCGATTTCGATAACGTGATTGTTATTTGCCCGGCCGCCATTTTGGACGTGGAGATCGAAAGTATGAGCAAGGCTTGAGCCAGTTATTTTATACATTATCCGATCTACTTAGGTGTGCTAAAATTGAGTGCTGGAAGTTGACAGAGAAACTTTCGATGCAGTGGCAAAGACACGATGCAATGACAAAGTGGTAGTCATAAACAACAACGATCCCTACAAAGCGCCCTAATTCACAGAAACACTCAAAGTGACACATTGTCGTTAAGTTGCCACATGGCGCGTTTAACAACCTCCAATGGGTGTACCTTGAGAGTAAGTAAACTACAGTAGAGAGGAAGATGGCCACTCGCGCTAGCAGGACGAGATTTGGTCCTAGCTGAGCAAGGAAATGTCTCGACACTCACCGACGCCACAATCTCAAGTCTTCTCCTTGACAAATTGTTCTGTCTGCTCGCCCTGATTTCAATTTGGCGCGAGTAATTGCTGAAAAAGAGCCTCGTCCCTCTCACCTGTATATTTGCAGCCAAAAACCTTACGGTAATTGCCCATCATTTGATGCTGGCTATCAATCAAATTTCAATATTCACACGCTCACAAAAGCACTGGCGTCAACCGCTTACATGGCAGTTGTTATAGGATTTTGTTACATTTTTGTGTTTATTTCCTAATATAGATATATTTTATTTGTTTACTTTTGATGAAACGCCCTGCATAGGGGGTACGGACTGCGAGGATAAAATCAGATGGATGATGGCAGTTTTGATACAGAAAAGTGAAATAGATTTAAAAAAATAAATAAATAAATATTTGAAGTGTTGCTTGTGCCTGCGCAATAAATATCATGGTTGTTTTCCTAACCTAACTCCAAACCTATGTGTTGTGGATAACCACATCATATATAACCGTATATATTACCCAACTGGACATTCATCCATTTTCATTAGTGTCATGGGTGAGCTGCAGTCGATCCCAGCTGACTTTGGGCGAGATGCGTTGCACACACTGGAATGCTGGCCAGCCAATCACAGTACCACTCAACATTTCTATTTCATATTTTGAATGAATCCATGTTTTTCTGACAGCGATTCAGATGACTTTATTGATCCCTGAAAGGGCCATTCCAACAGTCACAACCCATCAAGTAAACATGAAAACAACAATGACCAACAGGGGGAGACAGGACAGGACAGGAAGCCTGCCGGGTCACATTTCAGCGCTCCGATTTTTTTAGATGAAAAAGAAAGGGAAAAAAACAGCCTTGTTCTGCTCTGCCCCTTTAACTCATTCACTGCCATTGACGGCTATACAGTAGATGTCAAAAATTCATTTGAACTATTTCTATTAGTTTCACATTTTTTTCCACTTGAAATGAATGAAAACCTAAAATATTTTTAGAACAGATGAAATTTGTAATTAATCGTGAGTTAACTATTGAAGTCATGTGATTCATTACAATTAAAACATTTAATTGTCTGACACCCCTAATTTTTAATAATCTTTTCTTTTCTTTTTTAAATTAGGGGGCATCAGCCGATAATTTTTTTTCATTAATCACAACATAACTAGTTAACTCAAGATTAATCACACATTTTATGTTCTAAATGTACAATACATTTTTTTAGGTTTTCATACTCTTGTTAACAAAAGTGGGAACAAAATTGAAACTAATTAAACTTCAAATGAATTTTTGACGTCTATAGCCGTCAATGACAGTGAATGAGTTAAAGGGCGGCACAGTATGTACCTGCAAGCTGTTATACTTTATTTAAAGGGGAAATCAACCATAAACGTTTCTTGACAATACAGTGGTACCTCGGCTCACGAACGCTTCAGCTCACGAACTTTTCGCCTCACGAACATTAAATTCGCGAGCATATAGTCTCAGTTGACGAACTAGTTTTCGGCGGACGAACCAAATCACGCGACACGAGAAATCACGAGAAGCTGACGCACGCTCACGGCGTCCCAGTTCGTCGCCCCCTTTGTTTGAGTGCGGACGTGGTTTGTGTTTGGTAGACATTTTGGACCATTTTGGAGTGTACTTTTGCTATCATGGGATCGAAAAAGACCCCACCACAGGCTAGTGTTAAGCCTAAGAAGACATTAAAGAAAATTACGGTCGAGCAGAAGAAGGAGATCACCGAAAAAACACGAACGAGGTGTGCGTTTGTGTGAATTAGCGTCCCGGGTATTATCGCCGAGAAAGCACGGCAACTTCACTCGGATATCATCAAGAGGCAACCTGGAAGTTCATAATGAGGTCCTCAACACAGAGGATTTGATTCGCCTTCAAGAGGACAAGCAGAAGGAAGCCATTCAGGAGTTGTCATGTGAGGACGAGGAGGAGGAGATGGCTGCAGCGTCAAGTGAGAGCATCAAGACCAAGTGGAGTGATGTGCAGGCTTTTATCGAACAGTACCATTCAGAAAAGACTGTGGCTATGAGAATCATCGACATGATGAATGATAATGTGATGCCTCAGTTTCGTAAGACCTTACAACTCAGAAAGCAACAGGTGTCAATTAAGAGGTTTTTAGTCAGCAACAAGGATAAAGAGTCTCCTAAGAAGCAAAGAAGAGAAGCCACACCGGAGGACTCTCCTTCCAAACAGTAACTCCCTCCCTCCCTCCTCCTCCCACTCCATTCCATCAAGCCTTCAACTACTGTACCATCACAAAGGCAAGTTGCAAGTTTTGCAAATAAAAACACTTTATTATACAGTACCGTGTATTTCTTTAATTACAATACAATAGCACATTTATTATACATAAAATAAGGTATATTTTGTGTAGTTTTAAGGCTTTTTTAGTAGAAAATTGTGTTTTATGGGGACCTGGGAACGGATTATTCTCATTTCAATGGTTTCCTATGGGACATACTTGTTTGGAAGACGAACTTTTCGGCTCACATACTCTCTGTGGGAACCAATTAAGTTCGTGAGCCAAGGTACCACTGTCATATGTTATATGTGACCTCGCTAGTCTAAAAAATGACATTCTGATTAATATTACATTTGTGGAATATGAGTTATGGAGTAAAATAGTTTTTTCTTTTTTATCCATCTCAGGAGGGCGACCATTTTGCCACTTGCTGTCGACTGAAGATGACATCACAGTTGCTCAGGGCTCAGGCATTGACCAATGTGACCACCATTTTCAGCCGCCAGCAAGTGGCAAAATGGCCGCCGTCCGATATTGATAAAAACTGCTGGATTTTGCTGCTTAACACACATATTCCACTAACGCAATATTATCCAGAATACCGTATTTAGACTAGTGGGGCTGCATAGAACATATTATTGTCAAGAACTTTAAGAGGGGTTGACTTCCCCTTTAAGAGGGCAGAATTTAGATAAAGCTCTTGTATTGGAGCTCATAACAAAGTGCCGTTACCTACTCAAGTGTGTTTCATGTCTGGGGTTATGAAACCCAAAAATACCAAACAAAAATATACAGGAATACAGATAAGATCATTGAGTAAAATCTCATGATGAAAACAATCTCCTGCTTTATCTAACTAATGTTGCTTTTTATTATTATTGTGTCCATTTCACAGCCTATAAATCACTTTTGTGCATAATCATGCTAATTACACCCTGCTGCGATGTGAAAACAAAAAAAAAATTGACAAATGTCCGGCCACGGTGTATTTAGGGCTTGTTGCTAATGTGTGTACATTGACAAGGCGGACGCGAGGAGGGGCGTGGGGAGATTGCTATCGAATGGCAATCCAGAAGAAAAAGTGCCAGTGAGATAACAGGACTGAGCATGAGGGATGGGGAAAGGGAGGAGGGAGACAAAATGGGTACCTACCACAAGTCAAATAGTGGGAGAAGAGGGGGATGAACTTGAGGTGTGTGAGAGTGTGTATGTGAGAGAGAGAGAGAGAGAGATGTGGTGATGAGAGAGCATTAGTGTGAGAAAGAGAAGGAGGAAGAGGAAGGTGCGATAGAGTCACAGAACAAAAGGAAAACAGAAAATGGGGAGGGAGGGCTGAGGGAAAAGTGCAGCTCGAGGGAGGAGTGCGACAGATGACGAGGAAAGTGCTAGAGTGCCCCCCGCAGGCCTGCAGAGGTAGCAGCCAGACGCCAAAAAGGGGGTGGGGGGGAGTATGGGTTGTTCTCTCGCAGCAGTATTAGGCATTGCCTGTGAAAAGGAAAACATTACACCTCCATCAACTGAATGCTGCTAATAGACAATGAATGAAATGGCTGCCATTTATTTTCTAGCAGATCTTTTCAGATGGCAGGTTCAAGTGTGAATGGAAACGTAGGAAATGATGAGACAAGGTAAAGAACAGCAGCATTCGACAGGTGCCTGTCTTGAATGTGCCGTCAAGCGAAACCACGCGGACGCGCCAAACTCTCGGTCAATAAGCGCATCACATCCTGCTTTGTGTTACCATGAGAACAAGAATGGTGGCAGTCTCATTTATATTCACAGTCACACAGATGTACATTTGCAATATCAATTAAATGTCATTTACTCATTGTCGGCTGAAGGGAAAACAGCGATAAGGTGATTACAAAGCATCTGCAGGAGATTGTAATTCCATTTGAAGTTGACGCGTCATGGATTTTGCGGCCGAAATTTATGGAAAAACGTGTTGGACTTGTTGTCATATCATGCACATTTCATTTCCACAGGAACATGTTAGAGGAGATGTTAAAAGGCCGCCAGAAGATATTAAATTACTTTACATGTCAAGTGACGTGTCTGTGGTGGAAGCGCTTGCAAACGCCCGTGATCGGTGGAGATGTGTGGCTGCGTTTGTGTGTCTGCGCAAAGCAGAAGGGGGAACAGGAAGATTCTAAGCACAGTGAGCGAGGGAGAAACTGCGGATCCCGAGAGAATATCGCCAAGCAGTGAGAGACTACACGTAGCTAAGGTGAAAAAAAGTATTATTTGGACACAAAGATAGTTTGAGGGCAGAGACTAGACTGTGCAAAATTAAAATTTTATACCGGGCGGGCTCCCAAAAACTGTCATTATTAACTCATTCAAACCCAAAAACGTTTTTAATACTTTGTCCTTCACTCCCAAAGACGTATTTATACTTTTTTTTATGCTAGAGCATACAGACGACTTTGATGCAGCTTCTGACATGAAAAGGTCACTTAAAGCAATGGTAGTTATTACAAAAAAAAAGGCTAGCAGGTGGCAGCAGAGTATAAGAGATCAACCAGGGCCATGTTGCAAAAAGCTCTTTTTCCCAGTGTTTTCAACAGATTTGTGAATAATGATGAAACGTAGCTATATTCTAATGCTAATTGCTGCAAAATGAAAACTGATGAAAATATACTTTTTTTTCCTGATGAAAAAAGAGACGCTAATCTTTCTTTTGGTAGGTTCCATGTTTTAATAGCAATAGAACACAATATTCTGTGGGCCTTGCAAAATCTGTCAAAATCCAGTAAAACAGCCGGGAGCGAAGGGGATTGCTTCAGTGAAAATGTCTGGGAGTGAATGAGTTAAGCTTATGCGTACTACGCACTTATTACTTCGGTTTGTCAGGCATATTAATTTGTTTTGTAAAATGACATCATACCCTCTCGAACTATCTATCCTAACTAACGAATCGTAATCCCAATGAATTAAACAGAATCAAATCGTTCCATTTGAAAATGAACTGTCCTTGATTTGTATTGCACCCCAAGTATGAGTTAAAAAAGGAAAGGTATGACAAATTGAACTTTTGCGACATTCTTTGATATACAGTATTTGTTAACACTGACCCATCCGAGGTGTAGTTTGTCTTATGCTGAGTCATCTGGGACCGGCTACAGCTTCCTGGGACCTGAAACAGGATAAGCGGTACAGAAAAGGGATGGATGAATGGATCTGTTAACACGTCATCTTACACGTCTTTTTCAATCCTCTTGTGTGATTTCCAGCTAAGGCTGGATTTACACCACGGGTGAAATTCGGCTTTAATAGATATGATTTTTATTTTTTTTTACTTTGTTTCCATGTGCTTTTTAAGTGACATATATTCAATATGGCTGTGTTAACGTTCATAAAAGCATGAAAAGTCCACATGCATGGGCACCAGCATTGCTCATAAGTAACTCCACAAGCACCAACAGTGGTCAGCAACGACATGAAAGAAAACCATATTAAATCAATATAGCAAATATCAACCCCGACATACTAATATTAATTAACCCTCACATTTTTATGAGGCTACTGTTTGGAAATTCTTCCATGACCTTTCAATTGCCAACAGGTGCATATTTCTTTTGGGTCATAGGGTCGTATGTGACTGTTATGGGGTTGGGTTTGGGTTATTATGATATTGATATTGCCAGTTGCTATGTCTCTTATGATGATAGTTGTAGTTGTAGCTATGCAGTTGCTATGTCCCTTATTGTGATGTATTAGCCACGCTTAGTTTGTCTAGTCACCCGTGTTTTCTACTCGATATACAGTTACTATGTCCATTATGATTATGTTGTCAGTTGCTATGTAGCTGTATCAGTATGTAATGCATTAGTCACTCTTAGTCTGTCTAGTCACTCGTGTTTTCTACTCGCTATACCGTTACTATGTCCCCTGTGGTTATGTTGTCAGTTGCTATGCAGCTGTATCAGTATGTAATGCATTAATCACTCTTAGTTTGTCTAGTCGCTCGTGTTTTCTACTCGCTATACCGTTACTATGTCCCCTGTGGTTATGTTGTCAGTTGCTATGCAGCTGTATCAGTATGTAATGCATTAGTCACTCTTAGTTTGTCTAGTCGCTCGTGTTTTCTAGCCGCTATACAGTTACTATGTCCCTTGTGGTTATGTTGTCAGTTGCTATGCAGCTGTATCAGTATGTAATGCATTAATCACTCTTAGTTTGTCTAGTCGCTCGTGTTTTCTACTCGCTATACCGTTACTATGTCCCCTGTGGTTATGTTGTCAGTTGCTATGCAGCTGTATCAGTATGTAATGCATTAGTCACTCTTAGTTTGTCTAGTCACTCTTTTTTGTCTTATATAATAATTAATAATAATTCCGTCATATAGAATAGTGCATTGCCCTAACGAGATCTAGTCACTCGTAATTTGTATTCGCTATGCAGTTGCTATGTCCCTTGTGGTGATAATGTTGTCAGTTGCTATACAGCTGTAGTAGTATGTATTAGTCACTCTTAGTTTGTCTAGTCACTTTTTTTTCTCATATTAGTCTTTATTTGGTCATACAGAATTGTGCATTGCCCTAGCGAGAGTTACTGAACGACTTTTGGTGTGTGGCTCTCTATAAAGAATTAATAAGGAGCAAGTGGACAATTCCCAGACCAGCCCTGTGGGTTGAACTTGTCCTGTAGCGAGCCATGTATTGATCTGCCCCTTGAAGGCATTTCTCAGCAAAATAAAGAGCAGCAGCTAAATGGTTATGCATTTATTCATACTTCAGATGACCCTTGTCAGCCACAGATAATAAGAGAGGATGTCTCGCCAGGTAAAGTGTTGCGAGAAGTATGTCATGCACACTCGGGATTTAGGAGCCAATCACCGATTAGCGAGTTGGGAAAAAAAAGATCACTCATCCGATCAGAAGATGGACTAATATAGTCAGACAACTGTACAGTCATCCTTGGCAGCAAAAATTCCCGTATAATTGATGCCCACTGAAATTCGTTGGGAAAGTTGTCGCAAAAAAAGCTAATAAACATTCAATACACAGATAATGAGGTAAAAAAAAAAAAGACGATCAATTGATGTCATCGATCCAAAAGTGAATTATGACATTGCAGCCGAGCACCGATTTTGCATTAAATGCAAAATACCTGCGGACCGGATCCAGCCAATCGGAGCTGTGTAGCATCTACCCGTTGCATTATGGATGCAAGTGGTGTTGATTAATACTTTAACGCTTTCTATAATGTAACAAGGCTAAAGTGCACTTGAGCTTTGTTTTCCTCGAGCAAGGTAGTAATGTTGCCTCGCTACTCAGCATGATTGATAAGTAATCGCTTCAGGTAAAACATTCAAATGTTAAGGACTATACTGTACATCGTGTTTCAGAAATACTTGCACGCGAGGACTTGACAATAGCCCACCTGCACTCTTGCCGCTGTGGCTCAGCGTAATCAAACAATGCAAACCGCAGAAAAATGCAAACATGTTCAAATCTGACAGGGTGACGTTAACGATGAGAAACGAGCGGAGTGACGGAGGGCTGTGTGAGACAATAAAATCAAGGCCATCCAAGAAGCCAGATGGATTGATGAGTCCATTGAGCGGAGATGGCAGGTGGCCAGCTAGCGCAGAGGTCAGCGTGGAAGGATATCTCTCGGAAGGAATGATGCATTTAAGAGCACCAAGGCTGCCAGGGCGGCCTCTCCGAGGGAGGCTCGTATGGTGCGGAGGTGGGAAATGAAGCTGCCATGTCGCTGATGCGGACACTTGAGAAAGCTTCAAATTGGAGATCGGCTGACTGGTGAAGTTCGGCGGATAAAGCGGCGGTGGAAAAAAAGAGTGATGAGTTGCGATAAAAAGGCAACAGGTGGAGGAAACATGATGTGATGTGTCAGCTTAATATGAATTCGAGCGCTGTGAAAATTAGGACAAATTTGACCCGTTATTCTTAAGACACAGATACAGAGCAGCTTTCTCCGCACATTCGCCCAGAAAGCATGGCGACTGCCAGGAACGGTTTGCCCGCTGTTATTAATCAAACAGATCATTCGGTGAGTCAGACGCTCACACAAACAGGGGAAATAATGGGTTGGTGCGCAGGCCCACAAAAATGAAAAAAGACCACCCATCTATCTGCCCATTGTGATTCGCCTTGATGGATCCGGCTAAATGTCTTGTGACACCCCGCCTGGCTAATTGAGTTAGCTTTTTAACGGTGAGGTCCACAAAAAAAAATGTATGCAGCACGTCTGCCACACAACAAACATGGTCGCCAGAGATGAAGTCAGTTGGTTAAAGTTAACTTTTCCGAATGACAGTTATTCCTCCACTTCTTCTTTTTTTTTTTTAAATCAGCCCTTGACATTCTAGCTTAGCCTTCATGCTGAGAAGATTTCATTAAGTCCACCCCCATAATTAAATGAGACCCATGCAGGGCTGTGTTAAAAATGCTGCCTTCACAGGGAGTGCAATGAAGAAAGTCAGCATGATGTTATAAAGCACAACATATGAGCTGCCATATTGATATTGGCGGGGAACCATGCATGACTATTCAAAGATATCCATTGGCAGAAAGGTGAATGGAAATTATTAGCTATTTAGACCACGTCTAAATAGTGGTGCAGGTAGTCTAATGCGATTTTGGTGAATCTGATCGGGGGACAGGAAGACAGATTCTGAGCTCCGTGGACAGGTGTGTGGCTGAGTATTTAATTCATAATTAGGATGCTCTGAATAGATTCACTGAACACATTTTTGTTGTTAGCATCATTATTATATTTTTTACATCATT
Organism: Vanacampus margaritifer; assembly: GCF_051991255.1. Lineage (NCBI taxonomy): Eukaryota > Metazoa > Chordata > Actinopteri > Syngnathiformes > Syngnathidae > Vanacampus > Vanacampus margaritifer. The sequence goes on along the minus strand of NC_135441.1, from coordinate 20,272,946 downwards.
CACGCACACAGAAACGCAGAATGCTTGCGCAGGTTATTTTTTCATTCACTTTTTTTTTCGCTTTTGTTTGAGCATTATTTCTCTTTTTTTCTTTAAAATTCTCTTTATAAAAACACATGAACTCATTCACTCCCAGCCATTTTCACTGAAGCAACCCCCTTCGCTCCCGGCTGCTTTACTGGATTTTGACTGATTTTGCAAGGCCCACAAAAATATTGTGTTATTTTGCTATAAAAACATGGAACCTACCAAAAGAAAGATTCGAGTCTCATCAGAAAAAAAAGTATATTGCTATCTATTTCCGTTTTGCAGCAATTAGCATTAGAATAAAGCTAAGTTTCATCGTTATTCACAAATCTGTTTAGAACAGTGGGGGAAAGAGATTTTTGCAACATGGCCCTGGCTGATCTCTTATACTCTGCTGCTACCTGCTGATCGTTTTAGTAATAACTACCATTGCTTCAAGCATTCTCTTCAGTTCAGAGGCTGCATCAAAGCCTTTTCTATGCTCTAGCTAGCATTGAAAAAAACATGTATCTATCCATTTTAAAAAAACATAAAAATACATCTTTGGGAGCATGGTAATTTCAAAAATAGAACGTATTTATACATTTTTGGGAGCAAATGAGTTAATCATGGCTTTACAGGAAAATTACATTACACATTTGCTGTGCCGGATTCGGGCCGCTCATGAAAATAGAGTCCAGAGTGTTAACTTTCACACTCAGGTCTCAGCTTTCCGTCATCTGCCTTTTTAGGCCGCCGATAGTATGTTGGAACCATGGATTGCTACCTTACACACTGGACTGCAAGTTGCTGCTCATTATTTTGGAATAAGTGCAAAAAATACTTGCCATGAAAGGCTCAATTCATTTAGTTGTAATAAAAGTTGTACATTTGACCTTTTTATCTATTCATTTCCCAGACAAAAAAATAAAATAAATATATATATATATACATATATGGAAATTGACAATCTAAGTTTGGGTGATGTGGTAGCAATTTTCTAAATTAATAAATGAAATTATAAAATAACTATTTCAGTGCTCTTGCATTTGGTATTTTGTTCCTATGATATTGTATAGCAGGATTGCAGTCCCATTGGTCACAAAGTAGCATAAATCACCTCACCGCAAGGGTTTCATCAAAACCTCAAAGAGGCGAAAACAAAGAGCTCAATTCCCCTTTCAACTTTTCTATAATACTATTTGATCTGTCAGCTCGCCTTATTTACCGCTCTTTAGAAAACGCAGTCAAAGAATGACGTAACGAATGCCCTCAAGATGTCCTCAAGGGAAGTTCCTCCCATTTTTTCCTCCTTCCTCCATCTGTCAAAATCTTATTCTCACTTCGATACACAGCCTAAGGTGTATATTAAAGAAGCAGGCTGCTAAATGTACATTGAGCCATTTGGAAAGCGCGGTTGACAACAAGCAAGGGTTAAATCTCTCACTTGAGGCACAACCTGTTCTTCAAGCAAAACACATCATCCTTATAATCCAGGTCATGTGAGAGGCAGCTTTCTGAGCCACGCAGGCGTCATACATACATGCATGTGCGCAAAGGATATAAAAAGCATTTTCCTCTGAGGCAAATCACTGGGACGACTCAACTAAAACAGAAACAAATGTTGCTTTTGCATTAAGGGATTGCTATATTCCCAGGCCCACTTTATACACACTTCAGCAGAAGTGATTTATTTAAAGTTATATCACAGTAATTACGCTAGTATTTAAGCCCGCGCGTCGCAGGAATGCTACAACCTTCTGACCTCGTTGTGGCTGCAGGTGCTCGGCTGTGCTCCGATGTTAGCCGCAAGCTAGCAATGTCATTTCGTATGAGTCGCCGGGCCAGCAGCACTTGAAATTTTAGGGTGCTCGCGCTGATGTTAGTTATTTCAACCGCCGCGTCGGGCACGCTCTCCATCTGCCCGTTCCCTGGCAGTTTGCAAAATGTCTAACAAGCTGAGCGCAACTGTAACCCTCCTTCACTGCCGGCAAAAAAAAAAAAAAAAAAAAAAACGATCAGAGAGGGGTGAGTGAGGGATGCACAGCTAATTCCACCAGGAGGGAAATGTTGGACAAGTACCACCTTTTGGACCACCACAGCCTCTTTGCAGGCCAGTCTACTTTAAAAAGTGCTACCTCATCTTAAATCAGCTGGAAACAGGCCTTCTGATCCAGGGCTTTAACCTGGAGGCCAATTTTGCTAAGCAGTAAAGTTTGATGCGATTCAGTGTGGTAGGCAATTTTTGGCCTCTCGTCGTTACTTGTAAAGGATCCAATATAACAAATCTGTATTGTTCGGCACATTGCAGTAATGGTACCACAATACCCATTGATGTCTGTTTAGTGGTTAGCAGATAACCATCATCTAAATGCTGCTGGTAAAATTGGATGGGGAGAAGACAAAAGGTGCTATAATGGGAAATGTGGAGTCAGAATTTTTGTTGAGTCTGCAGAAAGGCTAAGTACACAGAAACAAGCAAAAAATTCCAACGGCAATAATCACAAAAATGGCCGCCCCCTGAGATGGATTTTGCTGCTTAAATCATATTTCAAAAATGCGATATTAAAAAGGAAGTCAACCTTATTTCTTGATAATAATGTTATATGTGACCTCATTAGTCTAAACATGACATTCTGTTAATATTACATTTGTGAAATATGAGTTATGAAGCAAAATCCAGCTCAGTGGGCGGCCATTTTGCCACGTTGACTTGCTCAGGACTCGACCAATCACAGCTCACCTGTTTTCTGAAGCTGAGCTGTGATTGGTTGTTACCTGAGATCTGAGCAACTGTGATGCCATTTTCACTCGACATCAAGTGGCAAAATGGCCGCCTTCTGATATTGATAAAAACTGCTGGATTTTGCTGCTTAACTCATATTCCACTAACGCAATATTGACCAGAATGCCATATTTAGACTAGTGGGGCTGCATAGAACTTATTGTTAAAAAAATTGGGGGTTGACATCCTCATTAATCACAATACCGTTTTTTGACTAGCGGCTGCCCAGAGAAAATATTATTGTAAAGGAAATTCTTGACCTGACTTACTCGTACTATATACTGATTTTTTTTGTCTTATGTTGTAATGTGACTGTTTTATTTTTATGTATTTTTTTATTTTACTTTTTGGGAGAATGTGACTGTTTTTTTTTTTTAAGGCAACAATTTGGAGGAAAAAAAATCCTATTTTAAAAGAGCTAATATTGACCGATTAAATTGGTTATTATTACCATTCCATCAAATACAGAATTATAGAGTGATATTTCCCTTATTTCACTAAACGCAAAGTGGAAAGATGATTTGAGATGACAAGTTATGAGCATGGCTAAAATGGTATCTCAAGGCACCACTGTATGTTCCCTTATAAACATAATCCAAATTCAATTGTGACCAAGTGTTGCCACTCAGCCGAATCACCCCAAAGTAAAAACACAAGAACCAAACCGTAACATGGCAAACTGAAACTAACAGACTCACTTGGTTGTGAACTTGGCTACAAAAAAAAAGGAAAAGCCTTCCCCTCCAAAAAGGTGCTAATTACATCTCAGCCTCAAGCATTTGACTGCTGTGCTGCATGCAGAGGTGTAAGCGCCCCCCCACCCCCCCCACCCAACCAGAATAGCTTGGCCCACTGTCGTGCCTTGCGCACCAGTAAACACAGAATGTGCTCACTTCCTCCTCTTGCATCATCACTCTCCGCCAAATCACCCCCAAATTTCCAGCTCACTGATAAGCTCTTGCCGTTAGTTATAAAATTGTTGCTCGACTATATCTCATGAAAAGGACGGGACAGACCGCACGTTGTTGTGAATATATTTATTTATTTCCTTCCTATCACTTAATACTTTGGGTGCACAGTCAGTAAAAGGTCAACATCCTTTTGTTATAATATGCAGCGTGCACCTGCAGCTCGGCCAATGTTATCTTAACCCGCTGTGATCTTGTCTCTTTGCTTTGCCATAATGATATTTGACTTTCATGCGCCGTCACACTCGCCGCACCGCCTTCCACAGTCCACGCTATGCGCCGACGCTTTTTGACACAGACATCTCCCCCCCACCCCCCCTCTCGCATCTTAGCCGCAGCAGCAGACCTCACACATATTCGCCAGCAACACCTGCTTTACCGGCAGTCTGCTGCTTGACTGCATCATCAAGTCCGGCGCTCGGTGAGCAATGTTTCAAGAGTCACTTCTGTGCTCACTGCAGTGTCTGGAAATGTGAAAACTTGTGTGGCCAGCCTCCATGGGGACGTTCCATCCATTCCATGTCCTCCAAACATCTGTCTGTACAATGGTTACCCGGTAAATTAGACTTAATGTTGCATGGAACAACCGGGATGCGCAACGGAAGTTGACCTTCCACTTCTTCGTGGAATTTGGTGAAGAGCAGATTGAAAATGTGGTCATCTTATTACATTAAATGATTTAGCGCAGGGGCCGTCCCCTGGCACGCGTGTACCGTACAGTACTTGACCGTCCCACTCGTGTTTAAATGGAATAATTTCAAGAAGTGCGACATCAGCTAATGCTTTATGTTATGAAGCTCATTTCTGTGTTTACAGTGTTTGTCTCATTTGCTGCACTGTAAAAAAAAAAAAAATGTGATAGAACAGAATTAAAATATCATTTAATTTACAAAAAGAAACTCTGATTTTGCATATCAAATGTAAAATACCGTGAAACTATTGTAACTGTAAAAACACACAATATGTCAGTTATTGTACAAAAAACGTCATTAGAAATATGTTCACATATGTATTATAATTTCACAAATATTCGTCTGTTAATTAATGGAATAAATTGTAAAACTCAACTTTAAAAGCCTAAAACAAAAGAAAAAAAAACATTTATATTTTCTGAGAAATGAACAATAAAAATGAGTAATTTTACCATAACTTCTTTGTGCATTGACAATTTTTTTTAAGTGAAAATAACTACAATTTCTGTAATGTCCTAGATGGTAACGTTCATTTTATTAACATTTATTTTGAAAGGACACCTAATGATATATAGATAAAAGGGAAAGGTGCTATTCGAGTCGTTTTCGGATGCGGATACAGAGATCACACTAATCCAATATAACTAAAAACTAAACTAAAAACTTTAACATTTTGTACAACCACCATAAAATAAAGTTTGAAGCCCATCATGAAATTTTACCAAATAACATGAAAATCTGATTTTTTTCTTTTTTAAAGGGAAAGTGAGAATATATATTTTTATTTATTTATTTATTTGTATTTATTTTTTTTATAGATAGATAGATAATCAATTTTTTGTTGTTGTTATATACTGTTATATTACATCCAATCTTGCTAAAATTACAGTTAAAAACAGTACTTTATATTAGGAAAAAAATGTTTTTTATGAGAAAGTGATTTTCTGTTATTTCACAGTATTTTTTCGGCCCAGTTGCCGGAAAATTACCTTTTTTTATGATTTTTTTTTATTTTTACAGTGTGCCATTGATGGTTATAGGCATCAAAGGTCCATTTGAACTGGCCTGGTAGTGAATGAGTTCAACATAAAAATATCTTTCAGTGGGGTTAACGTGTCATGCTAAATAAGTCCTGTGAAATGAAGTCTGTAAAGCAACATTGAGCAAAACCCGAAGCGGTTTTGTGGCAGATTCCTCAGCCTTTATGAAGCATCAAATAAGCAGCGGGCAGGTTGTCCTGAGCTTCAAGGATTATTAGGTGAATTTGTATTGTCAGGGACATGCTGCACTCCCCGCCTGTTATAAATGGTGTGTTTTGCTCTTGGCCCAATCCTATCAATCTAACACTTTAGGGTATCATCAGTACGTTAGACCTTGGCGGGCTCAGCAGCACAAATGAATTAAATGTCTTTCCCACAGGATTCATGATAATTGCACCGTTTTTTTTTTTCCCTGACGCGCAGCATCCGTTTTATGATAATAATTATGTACATGGAATTTGCTGCCTCCTCGTATGTTTTTCAATGCAGCCACTGTTGAATAACACATGTAATTTTACAGTATAAGACCACACATTGCTTAATGTCTTAATATATACAGAACAGGGGGTCCTATGCGGGTTATCTTAGCCTCCTTGTATTTACCGCTGTAGACGTTGTTTACTGTTGGATCTCAAAATAAATATTTCTTTTGAAATGCAAATTATGCTATGCGCAAAGAATATAAAAAAGTGCTTAGCCGTGTTTCCTGCTTTCGTCCTTCTTGCTGAGGAGCATGTTGTACTGTGTACATCCAGATTTGAATGTGGGTTGATGAGGAGGCTGTCATCGTTTGCTCTGATGTCAGGTTATTTGCTCTTGGGGAAATGTACAAAATGCCGTCTTCAAGGAGTAACGTGCGGTTTTCGACTTGGCCTTGCCGCCATTTGCAGCAGCATTTGCATCATGGCTGCACTTGTGAAAAATAGATAAATTATGCGCAGTAGTGCAGGGCTAAATAAGTGAAGGGTAGACTGCTTGTTTTTGCATTTTAATGAGTCTAGTGTCCAGAAGACGGATGTCTCCATAGATTTTCAGAATATATATACATATATATATATATAAATATATTAGGGGTGGGAATCTTTGAATGTCTCTTGGGCCTGCGATTCGATTCAGAATCGATTTTTGATTAAGATCAATTTTTGATTCAAAATGATTTATTTTATTTTTTATTTTTTTTTATGGAGAGCTCAGTATTGTTCATTCGATTTGACATGTCATCATTGCTCTCCTTTTTTTTTTTTTTTATTCAAAATGATTTGATTGACTGATTTCTGCTTCAATTTATAGATGTGCAAGGAATCGTAATGATCTACTCCAGTCTGACTCGCTAATGCTAATTAGCGAGCTACTCGCCGCGCTTTTATCACTCAAAAGAACGGCTCCACGCTGCAAAAAAAACGACTTTTATTGTAATAACTTGTTTGTGACTTTTTCCTTCTACTCTCTACTGTGGCTACAATTTAACAGTGTGGAACCACACTGCCCCTAAGTGGCCAAATCAAGTACAACATGAACAGCGCTCCCAATAAAGGCACACACAAACAAAGGCAAGACAGTATAAAATAATTTAAATAAAAGCAATTTTGGGACATTTAAAATTGATTCTGAATCGTACGAAATGATAATCGCGATTCTTATGAGAATTGATTTTTTGGCACACCCCTAATATATATGTAGAATTTGCTTTCAGGCTAATGCTTAAAGGCAGTTTATTTTAAGACCAATTACCACAAGGTTGTACTCAACTGTATAGTCTTTTCGTCTTGTATTGAAATGTAGTGGCATGCTCAAATCAATGATCTAATTCAATAATCCATTTAATTTCTTGACAAACAGAACTTTCATTCTACATCCATTTTTTTCCCTCCCTTGTATGTGCACATGAATGGGAAAAAAAATGAAACATGAAGTGATAAATTGGAGTCTAAGAAGTTCATTAAATATCCATTTGTAATTTCCTGGACTTGTGCAGATAGTCTGACTATTACATATTTCGTTGAGTCCGCTCAGGCAAATGACAATTTCAAAGTGCAGTAGCCAATGAACGGATCTTCTGAACATATTTATGTGCAATATGTAGTTGTATATCTCGACTACAATACAAAATCTCATCTGACTGCTACTCAGGGGAAATCATCTTTTAGAGTCTGCAATCACTTGAATTCTTTCAAAAATTGTTAACAGTCCTGAAAATCTATGGAGACATCCGTCTTCTGGGCACTAGACCCATTAAAATGCATCTTAAAAACAAGCAGTCTATATATATATATATATATATATATATATCCTGTTAATGCATAGCGATCATCCTAAGGAATATTGTTACATTTTACCCGTGCTGGTAAAGAGGAAAAATATCATCGTAAAACTGTAAATTGACCTTATATAGCATCAGGAAAAGCAACACACATGTATCTGCCCTGGCTGCTCAGTAAAATATGGCAAAAAAAGACAATAAATCAACATAAATAACAATAAGAACCGTTGACATTTCGTTTAAAAAATGACCCATCCTTGGTCTTGATTACAACTATTTATTTATTTAAATTGCAAATTGGACTCTTTCTTAAATTTAAAGAAAAAGATACAGACATGATCCCTTTGCCGGTTTAGACCATTTATATATCTTTGCTAACAGTAGTTATTTGTACCTAAGGCCTCAATCGTGATCCCGGTAGAACAAAAACGGACTCTCCTTTCCTCTGGCAGTGCACTGTCAAACCCTGCTCGATACAGTACATTGGCTGGCAAAAAGAGGCAGCTGAAGACAAATAATTGACATTTGCACATAATATCAAGAGTCTCATCATGCAATGATGCAAAATGAACCAAACGTGTCAATAACCTATGCCTCATTTGCATATAAATGGTGCAACTGCTGCAGTTCATCTCTCCACAAGACTGATTTGGCTTTTGAATTAAATTACACGCGTTCACAAACATTGATTACTTGTCTATAATCGAAATCATATTGCAACAAGCTGTAGCGCAGCGTACGAAGGTGCAATGTGAGACTATTTCAAGGAATGGTGTTAAACTAAAACGAAGATGCCAACAAAGATGAATGCCTCTGTCCAAGTAATGCACATTTCCTTATTACAGTGCAAGGAACAAAGTACTCCTGCTTCAAGAAGCACTAAGGCTGATTGATGAGCCCGACAACTCGGTTGCAACAAGGAGTTGTAATTGTTTTGTTTAAATTAACATACAACAGTCAGCATACCGAGCTTCTTCTCTGGCATCATCCCAACTAAAACGTTTTCAGGACAGAACAAGATTTTTTTTTTTTTTTTTGGTATTATAAATCCACCTCCACATTCAAGCTTGTTTCTCCCTGTTGCTGCCTTTTGATCAAAAACTTGAGCCCGCTGAGTCCTCGCAACTCAGTGACTGAAACAGCGAAACATCTTTGGGCTTCCCGTCTTGCACATTGATAGCATATGAGCAAGTATTACATGCACATGAGAACGAAAACATGCAGGAATGCAACCATTTTCTGACGTGAAAGGTACCATTTTTAAGAGAAACAGTTTTAGGATTATGACAAAAAAAAAAAAAAAATCACATCTATTTTTTTATTTGCAAGCTGGAGCCTATCCCAGGTGACTTTGGGTGAGAGGCGGTGTACACCCTGGACCGGTTGCAAGCCAATTGTAGATTTTATAATTACGTCATAACAAAAACATTTTTTTACTAGAATGAATTTTTACAACTGACTGTCAACGTTTCCACACAAATATAGCAGCATAAGCCATATACAGTATTGATTAGGTACTATAAACTGTGGTTATCAATAATAGTCAGGTTTCCATCCAATTTTTTAAGTGAATTGAATGAAAATGCGCAAAACGGACATGTGACTTGTGTCTTGATAAACCGTAACACTTTTGCTGTTTTCCATCTAAAATTGCATTAATATTCGCATCTTTAATTCATTCCCAAAAGATTTCAGCCCCCCCCCCAAAACATACCTTAATATATCGTTCAATATAACTACAAGCGTACGTGTGACGTAATATTTGGTCAAAACGTGCGACGTGTATCCGGTCTTGCCAGCGTAAGCGTAAAAAACGTTTTTCTCAAATTTTGGGCCCTTTTTGGAATTTCGAGCGTTTGCATTCAATTTTATTTTCGCATTTCTTGAAAATTCGAATAAAAATGGGTGGATGGAAACCCAACTAACATCATATTTAATACGTGTTGAAATACATTAACCTTATTATTGTATCAACATAAAACAAATAAGGGGTAGGACTAGATACTTTTTTTTTAACTTCCTCCTACCCCTTTTCAACATATAAACTCTTTTCTTTCTTCCTATTCTTGTTTTTATTTTTACTTTACCTTATATTTTATACTTGTAATGTGTTTTGTGTTTTCTTCATGTTTATATGTTCAATAAAAAAAATTCATAAAAACCAAAACGTACATGTCGGAGACATTTTTCTCACCAGTTTGTTTTCAAAACAAAAAAAAGGCTTCTAGTGGAATGCCGTAAATGGCACATGCACAATCCAAAATGGCTGAATCCTACTTGCCCCCAAACGGTTGTGTCAAGAAGAAGCATGTTGCTATTTTGAAGATAATACGGTGAGATTTATATTTATTGATAATATTTCAGACAAATGCATTTCCTTTTATAATATAAATGTACAAATAAAGTTTGGAACAAACTTGATACAATGTGTAAGAAGTTGACATTCTTTGCAACAGTGTATAAAAGGAAAAGAGTAGAAAAGGCAACAGTTTGAAAACAAAGATGCAAATGACGTAAGTGGTGAAGAAAAAAAATGGTTTTTTTTTGTGATTTTTGTTACACATTTCCTATTAAGAGCTGCCTCATTATAACATTGAAAAATTAAAGAACTGGTTAAAAAAAAAAAAAGCAACTGTTGGAAAATATATCGGATGCTCATTGTATTAAATATGATCCAAGACAACATGATGCAAATGAGTCGTTTTTCTTTTCGACCAAATAAAGACTTTTTAGCATTTTATTCTTTGGGTCGGGCTAAATAAACTTTCGCTAAAAGATCAAACAATTCTAACAAAAAGATTTTGGTATGGCTTTTTTTCTCGAACTGGAAGAAATGTTGACACAATTCAAATAAATATGTTATTATACTGATAACGGTGTCTTTATTTGTCACAATTATACAAAAGATTAGCTTGACGAGAGCAGTCATTATTAGCCAAACATAACACAGGATTATGATTGCAAATAAATGCTACACCTTAATTGATTAATTAATTGGGGTGTTTTTTTTCCATAATACTGCATCATCATTCTCATAATAGTACATATTGTTTCGCGTCATATTACAAGTTTATCATGAATTAATTTGTAAAATTATGACTTTATTCATATACTATTTTGACTTCATTTTGAATGTTTTTTGTATTCTGTATTGTCTTTTGTAAGCAAAACCACAAGCACAGCCGGGGGGCGGAGAAAAAAAAAAGAGACTCTCAGGAGATTTGCATTGAATTAGTTCAACTAACGCACCAAATCGTTTTAGTTGCAGCATTTGTCACCTCATTAAACTTGCCATTCAAGTGTGTCCCACCAGTTCATCAGGTGACATTTGGATCAAGAAATCTGAACAACAAACTTTAGTCAGTCGTGGCTCATTAAAGTCCACATGGGAGCGTGTGATGAAATCTCTCCCTTCGTTTGAACATGCTTGCTTTCGCCGCCTGCTGTGAGAGGAAAGGATGAGGAATAAGACGCAATGCTGTAAAATGCAATTACAAGTTGCTCAGGGGTCTGAACACCCACGTTGCGCATTACAACAGGCCAAATTTTCTTTCTCCACAGTGAGTGGTAGCTCATACATATTGCACTAAGGAGAGATTATGTCGATTCATTTCCGCTAGGCTTTGACATCATTTCACAGCGAGTGTAGCAAAGTGAATGCGCATGGATGTTGGCCAACTGCACTCCCGCCCGTCCCAAAAAATTGAAGTCAGGGGACAAGTTCGCCAAGGCTTGCAGTGAATTCTTTTGAGTTCGGGGGAGCAATTAAGTGATAATATACAGAGAGACTTACATGAGAAGATACTTGCACAAAGTGGAACAAACCTGCACTGCATCGGTGTGTTGCGTGTCAGCGTTGCTAAGCAACAGATGTGAAAAGTGGCTCTGGGATTTTGGATCTTGTGGGACACTGGATAGACAAACACTTATTGGCCGCTACCTAATGAGGTGCACACAAGAACTCAATTTTGGGCCTTAACAAATACAAAAGTCCAAAAGTATTAGGACCTGGTTATTATAAAAAGGGAGTGGACCTGTGGGAATTTGAGTCTGTTCAGCCAGAAGTCCAATTGTGAGATCTGTGGCTATCAGTCAAAGTTGTTCGGTGGTTTGAAGTCAGGACTCGTTAAACCCTAAAATGGTCGCCAGCCAATCAGGGGGCACGTAAAGAAACAACCGTTTACACTCACACTTACATCTATGGACAAATTCATGTCTTCAAACTTGACCCTAACATGCATGTTTTGGAATGTTAGAGGAAACTCACACAAGCGTGGGGATGACATACAAACTTTGAGGGCCCTATATCGGTATGGGCGACTACCGATACCAGCCTTATTTTAAAGTATTGGTACTCATGACGGCGGTATTGGCCGCCCTCTAGTTGCCATTTTACAATCAGGAACTAGAAATGAGAGGAATATAAAATTGACAATTTCTTGCAATTTTAAGGAAAAATGCTATATTTGGATTTATACATAGTATTCACATGACGCCACCGACCCAGAAAGCCTTTGATGTGGCAAACACCCAACAATACAACACAAGCAAATGCTGACGAGCGCTTGTGTTGCTAACTACAAGTTACTTTTAATAATTCATTTTGTTCATTCATTCCGGTCCACACGTGTGCCGTTCACAGGGTGCAAAATTTGGCGAACAAAGATGTGAAATGAAACTTCTAGACATGCCGTCATTTGCCCCACATCGTGTGCCGGTCCATGGAATGTCATTTCTCCAGATTTTTTTTTTTTTAATTAATTTTAAAAAAAAAAGGAATGTCAAATGGGAACAACAAAGTGTCCGGAATTACAAAAATACATCGAAATGACCATTTTGATTAAGGTAAGTGTCATTGTAAGATGGTAAAAATGCTTTTACCATAATGCCATTGTGATATATGTGAGCCGCTATCCGTGGCTAGCTCTGGCTAAAAATAGATTCGTAGTCAAAATGTTCGATTTTGAGATCTCTCCAAATACCCTCCTTAAGGTCTCTTATTTTCCTTTCCCAGAAGCCCAAAAGATGAAATTGTTGTTAAAGTGTACGAAAATAAGTGATGAATCAACGATGTTGTTGTTGTTTTTGTTGTAACGTGCTAGCGCTAGTAGCTAGTAGCGCGGTCGGGGAACTAGCTAACTTGGTTTAAAAATAACCCAAGATTCTTCACCTCGAATTCACAAATGATAAATGCAAATGCAAGAATGTATGTACTTGTGGTATTGGCATCTGATATTGGTATCAGTGACTACTCAAGAGTTGAGTATCGGTATCAGTCTGAAAAAAAGTGGTATCGAACATCCCTAGCACTTTAAGTGTAGATAGCACAGCTGCACTCAAGCATAAAAACTAGCGCATCTTGTCATGCTGAGTGTTCCAAGTGTGTTCCCATGCGCCTGGCGCACCTGCCAATTCGGTAGCTGAAAGTCAACAAAACTACACCTGCTGGAGCCACGTCTAAGTATTGGCGCAGGTAGTGTAGCGCTATTTTTGAATGATTGTCAAAATCATTTCACTGAATGTATTACGAACGGTACAAAACACCCTTTTTTTAACAAATGCATGCCAATATACCAAAACTTTGTCTAGTCCGCCTCCACAGAGAGCATCAAAAAAAGAGTCCTGAGGCAGGAACCCAGATTTCAACGCTAAAATCAGAACTTTCAGGCGGATGTGCTTAACCACTTGTCTACTATGCTGCCAGAAATTCATCCAAACATTTTTTGGGATCCTTGCTTTGTGCACTGGGGCGCAGTCATGGAACAGAAAATGGTCTTTAAAATTAAGGTGGTACTATTCATCACGTTACTGTATTTAAAAACATAAAAAGAGATGTTGATTGGGAGTTTCTAATATCGGTTCTAGTTACATGTGAGGGTGAAAATTTAAACATACTGGTTACTGAATACCCATGTCAATCAAATATTTGAATACCTTTGTAAAGTTGGTCTCTATGTGTTAACTAGTATGACTTCTTCTTTTTTTATCGTATTAAGGTCATTTAAAAGGTTCACAAAACTGGTCTCAGTGGGTATATTTGTCCCCATAGTGAGTCCAACACCATATTATTTATTTTTCCTCCCAAGCTCTGATGATGTTGCTCCATGCACCCTGATTACTTTCATCAGCTCTTCATTACTTATGCCCTAATCACACATCATAGCAGCTGATGCACCTGGGAGTGAAACCTCCTTAATATGGTTGCTGGCAGAGATGAGCTCTCCAGCTGTTTGCTACCCTCCACAACTGTCAGCCCTCATTTGAGCCAATTGCCCTGTGGAACTCCATAATCAAACCTGTAATAACCAACCGCGCATACCGTACAGTGTGTCTGTGCGTGTGTGTGTGCACGGCCGCATGCTCTCTCTCTTTGGCCAAGATCCGACTGGTGCGTAAAATGGCAAAGCAAGCCACTATTTATTTCACAGTCATTTGGCCTGAGAAATGTATTTCCAGGTTACAGCGCATGAAGTCTGTCCATTTCCAATATGCAAAGCCACTGAATTGAGTGCTAAGATGAAGTTACTGTGTGTACTGTATTTATATATGGAGGACCAAAACTGCCAACATTAAAAATAAATCAATGACTAAATGAATAAAAGTGAAAATAAAATTTGATACAAAAATATAATTAAAAAATTTAATAAAATAAAAAAATAAAAATAAAAAAATATATATATATCCCTTTATATATTCGTTTGCAACTGCTGAGCCCAACCCGAGACATGCTCAGGACCGCCCGCTCATTTGAACAACATTTCGACCTGACAGAGCGTCTGCATGAAATAAATAAATGTGAGAGCAGAGCATTTTTAATTATTGATATTTAATTCTATATTTGTATATTTATTTCGAGATATATTTTTTTTAGAGTTATTAAAAAATTTTGAATGTATTTTTTTTATTATTTTTGTATTTAGGAATATATATATTGTTGTTGTTTTTAAGAGGGTTTTCAAGCATTTTAAGGTCAAGGCATTTCTAATGGATTTAAGTCCGGATTTTGACAAGGCCACGCCCCCCCAAAAAAATTTCTCTCTTTTTTTTTACATTGAAAAGTTTGACCATTCTTCCTTGGAACTTTCTGGTAAAAAGCAGATTATATTGTTCCATCAGTCATAGCAAGTTGTCCAGGTCCTGAAGAGCAAAGCAGCCCCACACTTCCTGCACCGTGTTTCAAAGTATGGTATTTTATGATGGAGTTTTTTTTCCTGAAATGCTGTGTTACATTTTTACATTTAACAAATGTCGGTCGATGGCAAAAATCATCCTTTTTTAAGAGGGTTTTCAAGCATTTTAAGGTCAAGCCATTTCTAATGGATTTAAGTCCGGATTTTGACTAGGCCACGCCCCCCCAAAACAATTTCTCTCTTTTTTTTTACATTGAAAAGTTCGACCATTCTTCCTTGGAACTTTCTGGTAAAAAGCAGATTATATTGTTCCATCAGTCATAGCAAGTTGTCCAGGTCCTGAAGAGCAAAGCAGCCCCACACTTCCTGCACCGTGTTTCAAAGTATGGTATTTTATGATGGAGTTTTTTTTTTTCCTGAAATGCTGTGTTACATTTTTACATTTAACAAATTTTTAAATGTCGGTCAATGGCAAAAATAATCCTTTTATCACATGACTCTAACTTGGATACTCCAATGCCACCGTGCGTGTTATACATCATTGATAAAAAAGCTCCAACTTTCGGTGTAGTTTCCCTTTCTACTTTGCTTAACAAGGAGAGTCCTGTAATCCATCTGACTTGGAAGCTTTCAGATGCTTTTTAGTCTCCAAGGTGGGATACTGTGTTGAGATATCCCAAGAGAAGAACTCTGCAGAATCTGTCGCTGTGTTGAGGATCAAAGCCAATTGGTAAGAATGCACTGACATCAAACGCTGCTGTGCCCGTGTTACCTAGCAACTCCAGACCAGGTGTTGTTAGGAAGAGGGAATATTAAAGCCCACATTCGTCCTTCCTGTTTTGTGCAAATACAATTTTAAAGGAAATCGATAAGGCTGTGAATGTGTCCCGCGTACAAAAGAAAAAGCAAAGCGTTTTTTGCCAAGTTGCTACGGCACAGCGGGGAAGTTAGAAGAAAGGCAACACGGTGAAGTGACTCATATGCTCTCATCATACTAATAATGTCACACATAAGCACCCCTTTTAAAAATGTGGAGTGATTTGAGGCCGCGAGTGGCCATGGCGCAGTGCAGCTTGACAATAAAGCGCGCGGCGGAGACGCGAAGGAGCAAGGCAAAAGCTGCAGGCGGCTCTTTATCACGATAACAACACAGCTGTCATATTAGGTGGAAATTAAGCAGCGCCATCCTTCGTTTTAACAAGGCTGAGCAGCGGGCTGCAACAACTCCATCAAACCGCTGGCAAAGTGCGAGGTCAGACCTCCCGCGGTGAAGCCGAGCATACGTTCGCCACAAGGGATCAAAATGTGGTTTGACGCGCGCCGCTGCCTCGGGGACGCAGGTAAATTGGTGATTTAAGACCACTGCTGTATTTAACAACGGCGTCCTCGTTTGCACGCGGCTCCGCCTGCCACGGCGGGTCCGCTTTGTTTACCTAGAAATTGGAGCGGTCATTGCGGGGCGCTAATGCGGCAATAGATGTACGCGGGCCCCTCAGGAACACTTGTGGGAGAGAGCTGCGATTGTGCGGCTCCGCGGCGATCCCGCCTTGTCCGTCTTAGCCAGCGGTGGCAGGTGTAAGCTGTGAAAGTGCTTGATGAATGTTCTATTTAGTGCCGCTGACTGACTGCCCTTATTCAAGCAGCAGACAGCTCCTCTGGCTAAGTACTGTGGGAGCAAACACTGTACATGGCTCACACTGCCTTAGTGCAAAATGACACACTTACTGTACTGTACACGCATGGACTTCTTATGAATACAGCGGGACCTCCAAAGTCGAACACAATCCTTTTTGCGATTTTATTTTTATTCCAAACTGTTCTGGCAGCTAATCCACTGTGAATTTATTTGTTCCAGGCTGAATGGGAAATAACCATGGTTTGATATGTCCTCATGTAACCTCTTATATAAGGATATGTTGTTGTCTTGAACTGTTGTACGAGTCAAGGTGCCCAAAAATCTGGGAATAAAGGGCGGAATCAACCTGGGAACTTTTCCTTGTTTATACTCTAGTCCTCGCTGCTTCGGAAACATGTTTTCGAGGGTGCCTGGGAGAGGGCTTGGCCAGCCCGGTTTCTCACGCTCACAACTTTTTGTTAACAAATAAAAGATGGAGTGGCACACGGTGTGGGTAGAGTCAGCTGTGGGATACGTACGATTGCCCAGCCGTTTTGGAGCTCGTTCTACCCGGACCGTCGGCTTTCCGGTCTAGTGTCAAGGTAAGCGCTGATGATGATCATATTAAGCTGTTTAGCATTGAAGTGTGTTGATTGCTGTTTGAAGGGAATAAAAGGCACATTTGTTCTAGCAAAGTATATCAGTAAAATAAAAGATGGAGCGGCACACGGTGTGGGTAGAGTCAGCTGTGGGATACGGACGATTGCCCAGCCGTTTTGCAGCTCGTTCTACCCGGACCGTCGGCTCTCCGGTCTAGTGTCAAGGTAAGCGCTGATGATGATCATATTAAGCTGTTTAGCGTTGAAGTGTGTTGATTGCTGTTTGCGGGGAATAAAAGGCACATTTGTTCTAGCACAGTATATCAGTCTCTGTGTATTCATTGTTACCGCCGATCGCTCACGATCCTGCATAAAAATATAAAAGTGAAGTAGTGTTTTCCATAAAACACAGGCCATCAAAAACATTAAAGGGACAGCGATGTGAAAAATCAACTTTTTGGAGCTATTAGCCATGTTAAAATGCTAATTTATTTTGTGACGTTTTCCTCCATTCTCCCCTCCATAAGAAATTCTAGGTCATTCTGCTCTCCAAGCATCAGCCCCTCCCAACTTGAAAAAAAAGAACTGTTGGCACGGTTTGACATCATTGCGTGCGGCCCCACCCCTGCACCGCCTCTGCGGAATAAACACACGCCCACTTTCTCTGAGACCTCTATGGGATAGTGACAAAAGTAGCCTAAGTAATCCTCGATCATCAAATCTAAATTCTAATAACGGTTGCATTGGGAATGACGTGGTGAAAGAAGTTCAGAAAATTATTTCATTTTCATTAAAAAAACATACTATAGTGTGTATGTTGATTAATGAAATGTAGAATATCTTTTAACTCATTCAGTCCCAGCCATTTTCACTGAAGCAACCTGAAAGCAAACTGAAGCGGCTGTTTTACTGGATTTTGACTGATTTTGCAAGGCCCACAGAATATTGTGTTCTATTGCTATAAAAACATGGAACCTACCAAAAGAAAGATTAGCGTCTTTTCTTTCATCAGGGAAAAAGAGTATATTTTTTTTATATCGGTTTTCATTTAGCAGCAATTAGCAACAGAATATTGCTAAGTTTCATCTTTATTCACAAACATGATGAAAACACAGGGGAAAAGAGCTTGTTGCAACATGGCCCTGGCTGATCTCTTATACTCTGCTGCCACCTGCTGGACGTTTTCTGTAATAACTACCATTGCTTTAAGCAACTTCATCAGGTCAGAGGCTGCATCAAAGCCTTCTGTATGCTCTAGCATAAAATACTTTTTTTTTTTTAAACGTTTAAATACATTTTTGGGACCATTGCAATATTAAAAATAAAATGGTTTTATATACGTTTTTGGGAGCAAATTAATTCATTAAGGCAACAAATGGTTACTGTCGGTATAATCACATCAAAAAAGCCGTTCACTGGGGATGTAACAAAAAACGATTTGAACGGAATATCAGGTTTGATTTGACTGGATCAGATTGTTACATTTTTGTATCCTTGAATGGCATCGCACCACAATTGTATCAAGTCATCTTTTATAAAAGATGTGCAGCAGTTATACAGCAAATTGGTTTAACGCTGCTGCTGATTTGTACTTTTCTTTCAATTCAATTTGATGAAACCTTGAAAAAAGGCATACAAGGAAAACGTGACAAAATAAAGTTTTATCGTCATAACTTCCCTCAGTGGGACACCGTCACTACAATGCAGTCCATTAAAAAAAATTAATGAATAATAATAATAATAATAATAAGTTAAACACCCCTGCTTTCAACACACCTGACAGACAGAATGGAGAGGGAGCAGGGACGCGTCATACTCATAGTTGATTCTCAGCATTGCACTCATTCACTCTCTCTATATGGTGTCTCCGGGAGAAAAAAAAATTGTACGTAAATAAATCCTTTCTGCAGAAAGACAAACTTGGGTGTGGTCCTTGATTCCTGTCTCGCGGATGATTGCACGATTTTGAGGAAGATTTGAGAATAACCTTGACAATAAATGTACCATTTTATCAACACGCTTCTCTGATTATTTTCATGCTCGTCATTTGCCATTATGCTATCATCTACGTGCTATTTATGTTACCGCCTGCTAGCTATTTTTTTTATTTGTACACGTAATTGCCATTTAATTCATTTTTATTGTGACAGCGTGGTAGAGCAGTGGCTCTCATGATTAACGTGACCTTCAAATTTCTGTTTGCTAAAAAAGACTTTATAAACACATAAATACATTTGTATCACCTTTAGCTGAGATTGCTTCATTTTGATAAAAGCAAGCTAACAGTGAATGTGACCGTTGATTTTTTTTTTTTCTACAAGGTTGATAAGAAACACGCGGGCACCTGGAGCCGCTCTAGGTGCTGCATTTTGGTGTGTGTGTGTGTGTGTGTACTCTATACATCCCGTATATTTATATATACGCGACCATTTTGACATTCCCATGTTATAAAAGGGCACAGCGTCATATATGACCACTTCATCAACGCCAGGCAAGGACAAAAAAAAATAGGATTAAAGAGGCATGACATGCAAGCCCTCTTTTCATTTTCTATGAATAGTGTCGGAAAGAAAAGGACAGGCGTGGATGGAAGGGCTGCGTGATGAAGACAGACGCTTCCCCCTCTGGGCTGAAGGGATGACTGACAGACTAACAGGGTCGCAAATCTGACTCCCCACATCCCCGACAAAGGAAATTAAGAGCCGCATTTAAATACAGAGATTGTGAAAGTAGAGCTTTCATCTCTTCCAGTGCAACTGCCAAAGTCGACGCAAGCGGAAAAACATGCGCTCGCGTCCACACCCGAAGCGCAGGACAACAAATCAGCATGCGCCTGCTCTTAAAGATGTGCATCCTTTATTACTTTTAGGTTATTGCTTTTTTTTTTTTTTTTCTTCCCTTGACTGGCCTCTGCCTCCAGTTCTCCCTTTCTGTTTCCTTTTGATCTCTTTTATGCTGAACGCAATTATATGAAATGGAAACGCTCAAAGAGAAAGCACTCGGCTGTTTTCCCATGTGCAATAACCGCGAGGGCTCATTTCTCAAAGGATATTGATGAATAGATCAGCGTGATGTGACGATGGGGATGTTCTTAACAGTTGTCGTTGGTGTCACGGTCTGGTGGATGTCATGCCTGGTGGCCTAATATAACCTCTCAGTTGACACCCTGCCAGATATCCCAAAGAAACCAATTACTCCCATGTCTGAAGCTTTTCCCATGCTCCATGCACAAACTTTTATCCTTTGGTCCAAGGCAACAGTTTTTCACTTTTTAACTACTGCTCCATTCTCTTGTTCTTTCAATGTAACACTGTGAGGTTTGGCCTAACAGTGGAACGAGGATGCTTGGAATGTGTTTTCCCTGGTGCTTTGTTTATTTTGTGTTCAAAAAAGAAAATGAAAAAAAAAACACAGACATTTAACAGAAAAATTGCCGACAAATGAATAATCGGCCATTTTCAAAATGACCCTGTTCTGCAACACTATTACTAATAAGAAATGAAATGTGTTCCTTGTTCATAGAACATAACAAACATTTTCCAGTCTGGTTTAGTGACAGCAAGATCATAAATATCATTGCCCATTTTTTGGTTTACAAAATTGATTCTGCTGACATTTGTATTGATCTTGACCATGTTGTACAGTACTAACAGATCATCTGTATAACATCGGCTTTGATAATAAATCCTTTCCTTTCTTTGGTCCTTCCTCGGGTCTCCTGGCGGCCTCACGACTCTGGCTGGAAGTGTTCGGTTTAGGTGAACGGTATGGGATTTTTTTAATAGGTTTTAGGTGAACTAATGAAAACACACACACACTCGCACGCACGCACACACACATACTCACCCACATACAAAATATAAATAAAATTAAATTAAAAAAGAGAGCAAAGATGATGACATTTCAAATCAGTCAAATTACCGATTGAACAATACTGAGCTCTCCAGAAAAAAAATTAAAAAAATAAAAAAGATAATAAATCCTAAAAATGCATTGAAAAATATTTAAGTGGACGAACTCAAGATATGGTGGCTGCTGGTTGCCCCCCAAATGATCTAAAAGTCTGTAAAGCGGTGCCACAGGGATCTGTTTTAAGACCACTGTTGTTTCCCTTGTATGCTCATGTTTTAATGTTGGTATAACAAAGAGTTTCAAGATCCTCTTCAGTTGATCTGGTTCTGCAAAATCTACAGTCTGATTTCCGGAATTCAAAGCAGACTTGCTAAACATAAACGAACAAACAAATCAAAATACATAATTTTTATTCCACCCCACCCACCCTCCCAAAAAAAAAATATTACTACTGGTGATGGGACTCCTTCAGAAAGGATTTCCTGTTCCTGAAATCTAAATTGATGACAATTTGCCTTTTAAACCGCATGTAACAATACTTTCACGCAAACTAAAAACTTTATTGCCAATCTTTTAAAGACATTAATCTTGTCTTCCTCAGTACTGCAGGAAGCAGAAAGTACAAGGGATTTGTATGCGTTTTGGACTACGGCGATGTCAGTTATACGCTTGCCCCCCCCCCCCCCCCCACCACCACCACCACAACCCCCCTCCACGTTAAAACCACCCGATACAGTTTATCATGCTGCTATTGGATTTATAACTGGTGATGGGTTTATGACCCATCACTGTCAACTGCACCAGAATGTCAACTGGACCTCACTGACACTGAGAAGAGAGCAACACTGTTTGCTGTTTATTTATAAGGTCTTTCCTCATAATTTACAGTACCTGCTTATCTAACAAATTTGGTTTGTTTGAAGTTGTTTCGTGACTCCGCATCCAATATCCCAAATGTATGGACTGAGGTTGGAAAAACTAAATCATTCCAATTGAATCATCAATTGAGTCATTTTAAGTATTTTATCATGGACACCATGTATTCTGGATGTACCTTTTAAATTGTTGTTGTTTTATGTTTACAACTAGCATCTATTTGTTTAGAATTTTTTTTTTTGTGATTTGTTCCTTTCTACTACCACCCCTTAATAATAATAATAATTTGACTGAAAAGAAATTCCAGTTACTGCAGAACCACCTTCACCAAGCATATGCTTTAGCATCACAGCTCAAGAGGCACGGTCAAGCCCATGACAGGCACATTTGGTGACTCATGCATAACAAAGCTTAAATGTTTTGTTGCTTGCTTGCTTGCTTGCAACCGTCAGCTTTTTTTTACTGAAAATCTTCCATTTGTAGACGCTTGGACTTAAAAGGGCAATTATGAAACACTGACAAGGTTTGTCATGTGCAGTAATGTGAAAGTAATGTGACTTTATGTTTGGGGCAGTGATGCAAAGAGCAACAGCTAGCATCGAAACAAAACGTGTTTTTCTTGGTCCACCGTGACAGCATCACATACTGAATGACAAGCTACAAAACAAAGTCTTGGATAATACATTCAGCAGCCACGCTGTGTGCCTACTTGCAGCATGGTAAAAATGGTAAAACATGAATCACAAGTGTATCAAATGCATCCCTCACGAAAAAAAAGATTTTGTCCTCTAGCTTGATGTAAAAATATAATAAAAGTAGTATTCTGCAGAAAATTCCAAGCGGTGAAAACCGACAAACTTCTGTTGCCGTGGAAAGCTTTTTGTTCACCACAGCTATAAACCCTTTGAGACAAAGGCTCTTCTTTATCCGTCTCAACGCAACCGAGCTTTACGCTGGGGATAAACTCTGTACGTGTATACCGTTATATACCAGCATGGTGGCTGACTGTGTGGAAGAACATGATTCTTCGTCATTCTGTAGATTTTGTCTGTAACTGTGGTTTAACAAATTTTAACTACCAGGACTTAGAGGAGGAATTGTCTATCCCTAATAGACTGGTACCTTTGCATTGTCATAATGAAAATTCACTCCCAGCCATTTTCACAGAAACGATCCCCTTCACTCCCGGCTGTTTTACTGGATTTTGACTGATTTTGCAAGGCCCACAGAATATCGTGTTCTATTACTATAAAGACATGGAACCTACCAAAAGCAAGATTAGAGTCTCTTCTTTCATCAGGAAAAAAAGTATATTTCTATCTGTTTCCGTTTTGCTGCAATTAGCATTAGAATATAGCTAAGTTTCATCATTCTTCACAACTCTATTTAGAATTGCTGTTGAAGCTTTTTTCCAACATGGCCCTGGTTGATCTCTTTTGCTCTGCTGCCACCTGCTGGCCGTTTGTGTATTAACTATCATTTCTTCAACCGTTCTTTGCAGTTGACAGGCTGCATCAAAGCCTTCTATATGCTCTAGCATTTAAAAAAAAAAAAAAAAACATTTTAAAAAACGTATTAATATGTCTTTGGGACACTTAAAACATTTCAAATAGAATGTATTTATACCTTTTGGGGAGCAAATGAGTTGTGTTGATGTTACGTCCAGCAACGGAGCATCCATCGAGCAGGTCGGCTCGCCTTCAGGCGCGTCACATTTCCGTGTTTAAGTTTGAATTAGCTCCGCCCTGCCGTCCGTCAGCAATGAATGTCCGTGCAGAAACACGAAATATTGGTTCCGCAGCATAATATTAGCTCTTCCGGGTCGCGCAAAATTATTATTTTTTAATTACTATAATGAGTATTTTGATGTAAATATCGACTTTAATGGTGAAATCCGACGAGTCGAAATTCGGGTTACATCGCCAGGGTAGGAACGTAACTCGAGGACTCCCTGTATAAGATTGCTAATAATTGAAGAATATAACAATCAATACACAATGACACACTGTCCTCAGCATTGCTTATTGAGTCCTCTGCTGTCTCACTTGTTCTCAATCGCCCCGCTGTTCACTGAAGGGTTCTTCAGGAGTCTTCACATGAAGTACAGCGTTCGCTTGGAGTCATTAGGATCCGTCTCTACAGTAATAAGTCCATTTCTGATTCCGTTGTGTGTGGACTCTATGAGTAAGTGAATCGAATTTCAATTAAAAAAGTAGGGACAAGGGGGGAAAAAAAACGTTCAAATAAGAAAGGCCTTCAGTATAATGATGTTTTTGAGAGATGCGTTGGATGCAATTTGACTATGATTGTGAGGTATTTCCTGTCCTATACCAATCAGCAGGGACTAACAAGTGTTACGTGACTCCGGCAAATACCACCATAAATATGCATCCGTGCCGACAAACTAGTTTCGCTCTGCGTTTTAAAAAAAGCGGAGGAAGAGACGTGAAAGCAAACTGTGATGTATCGTGAATTCGCAGCGCGCAGCTTGACAATGGCGTTAGTCACACCCCTGGTGCCGAATGTCTCATTTCTATTCCCCCCACAGAGCTCATCGGATTGATCTCCCGAGAAACCGCTGCTTGGTGTCAAGATGCCATGCGACTCTGTCAACTCCATTGAAGATGTAGACTTGAGTTTTTATTGTATTTATTTTCTTTTAAACACAGCACACAAATCCTCACTGGAGTTAACTGAAACAGCACTTGTATCAATGAGCACGACTATCAAACTGCAATCATGCACAAGTGCTTGGCTCCACTAATTGATGTCGTGGCTCCGTTATAGCATAATTGTTAGTTTTAGAATTGTAGCATATTAACTCATTGCCTGCCATTGACGGGTATAGACGTCAAAAATTCATTTAAACTATTTCTATTAGTTTAAAAAAAAAATGTCTCCACTTTTGTTAACAAGAGTATGAAAACCTAGGAAAAAAATATTGTACATTTACAACAGATATAATATTTGTGATTAATCGTGAGTTAGCTATTGAAATCAAGCGATTAATTAAATTAAGTTAAATTTAAACAGAATTTTTTTTTTTAAGTTAAATTTTTAAAAAAAAAAAAAAGAAAAAAAGATAAAAAATTAGGGGCATCGGGCGGTTAAAATTTTTAATCATAATTAATCGCATGGCTTCAGTAGTTAACTCACGATTAATCACAAATGTTATATCTGTTCTAAATGTACAATAAAAAATATATAGGTTTTCATACTATAGTTAACAAAAGTGGGAAAAATGTTAAACTAGTAGAAATAATTCAAATGAATTTTTGACGTCTATAGCCGTCAATGGCAGTGAATGAGTTAATAATGTAATGTTAGGACACACTCTCAAGAAAGATGATGATACATTGACAGTCTGTATTCTTCATTCGATAACATTCAAAACTTGTGGCATCACAACACTTTGTGGTCCTAGCATGATTTTGCAGGCTACAACTGTAAATACATTTTTGTTGTTTTTGCTGTGAAAATATCATTCACAAAATAGGGATGCTTTACAAAGTGAAATCTAAACCAGATAAGAAAGTGAACAGCTTGAGATGAATAAACCTTTTACTTCCAGGGATTGCCATGGGAATCATTCAGCTAATCAGCTGAATAAGAATACAATCCTCTCAAATTGTTCTTGGCAGGTTGTTAATAGGTAACATTTTTACTCATTTTGCCGTTACAGCATGTTCCTCATTGGGAAAAGTTTCCGTCAGTCCCATTATGAAGACGGTCAATGACGCTGGATTTAGAACATGCAAACATGCAAAAATCAATGGGTCACTATGGCTAAATTACTGTTTTTTTGTTTTGTTTTTTGTTTTCTCTGGAGAGCTCAGTATTGTTCATTCGGTAATTTTACCGATTTGACATGTCATCATCATTGCTCTCTCTTTTTATTTTTTTTATTATTATTATTATTTTTAATTATTATTATTATTATTATTTTTATTATTATTATTATTTATTTATTTATTTTTTGTATGTGAGTGAGTGAGTGATTATGTGCATGTGCGTGTGTGTGCGTGTGAGTGTGTATTCATTAGTTCACCTAAAACCTTTTTTTTTTTTTTTTTGGGAGAGCTCAGTATTGTTCATTCGGTAATTTTACCGATTTGACGTCATCATCATTGCTCTCTCTTTTTATTTTTATTATTATTTTTTTTAATTATTATTATTTATTTATTTTTTATTATTATTATTATTATTATTATTATTTATTTATTTATATATATTTTTTTTTTTTGTATGTGAGTGAGTGAGTGATTATGTGCATGTGCGTGTGTGTGCGTGTGAGTGTGTATTCATTAGTTCACCTAAAACCTTTTTGTTTTGTTTTGGAGAGCTCAGTATTGTTCATTCAGTAATTTTACCGATTTGACATGTCATCATCATTGCTCTCTTTTTTTATTTATTATTATTATTTTTATTTTATTTTTTATTTTTTATTCATTAGTTCACCTAAAACCTATTAAAAAAATCCCATACCGTTCACCTAAATACTAAATGACTGTTAATGATGAGTGCATACAGATTGAACACACCTAACATGCTGTAGCGTTTAGTGACAACAATCAATGGCTTCCTAGCAACCCTTCAGCTGGCTCCGCTCTGTGTGGGCTTTTGCATGTTCTCGTCATGAATAAGTTGATTTTGTCCACATGTGTTTCTGCCTACGCTCCCAATGTGCTCAATTAAATGTGAGCCTCAGGTGAGCCACTAGTTGGTGTAAGTATTAGTGTAAATGTCACGGCTTGCAAAGCACGCAATTGTTTCGCAGCTCCATCTCCACCAGATGTCTAACAACCTCCATTTTACATTTCCTGCGTAACGTTTATGTCCTCCCGCACAAAACAAATGTCGGGGATGGCCTATTTTCACCTGTACAATCGTGATTAAAAAGCTGACATTGAATCTTGTCGCATGTTCAAACTTGACTTTTGTTGTTTGATTGCCGAAAAGTAGTTGACAAGAAGATGAGCAGTCATTTGTTTCTTTGCAGTTGCTTTCTCTCATTTTGACAATTAGCAATTACCTGTCGAGAAAAGCTATTCATCTTACAGGGGCCTTAATTGCAGATTCTTGAGTGATTTAGACATAATTTACAAACCAAGACAGCTCATCATTATGTTATTCAGGCTACACTTGCACTAGGAATTAAATCAAAAGGCAAGTTGCTATACAATGAGAGCGATCATGTGTGCATTATGTCCATAGTATCAAAACAGCAGCATAAATTGGCTCAACACCAGCTGTCTAATTAGCTTTATCCTACTCTTGAAAAGCCAACAGTGAAGGGATAGTTTTATGTGTTCTGTTTCCCCCCAGAAATCAGAACACTGCAGAGAGAGAGAGAGAGAGAGAGAGAGAGAGAGAATGCACAGATTGGATCATACATTAAGTCCATGAAAAACCTTCCCTGGCTTATTTTGGCAACACTCACTAGAGGCAAGGGTAGAATTTACATTTTAATAAAGACTTAGCTGATTGCCATTTAGGCAGTTTCTCCCAAACTGCTAGATTGAATATTTCCAGAAAAACACACGGTTTATATCCACCATGAGAGTATGACTTTGTGTCTTGTACGACACCCACTGCCCTATTTGCCTTGCGTATAAAGAAACGGGCCGGGCCAAGTATAGAGCCTATTCTCACGGGCTTAGAAAAAACTTTTGCTTTTTTTGAAAAAATAATTTGCCATTGCCTTGGTGTGTGTTTCTCGATATCACTGGCGTCGGGCCAAACATGCCATTTTTGGGTTCTGATTTCGGAGGTACAACGATTCCGTCCGACGACCTCGATATCGTCATCATTATGTCACGATATTAAAAGCAGCACATCTTTTAATTCGTGGGCAGTATTTTATTTTGAAATGGCTTGGTCAGAACCAACAAAAAATCAAAAAATGGTCACAATAAGGCCTAGGGGTTAAAAGGTGAGGTCATGTATTCCACTTGTGCAGTTCTAGCACCCTCTGGTGGTTAGTTTTAGGGCTGAACGATTATGGAAAATAATCAAATTGCGATTTTTTTCCCCCCAAAAAATTGCAATGATTTTTTTCAAGGTCCTTTTCAATGAATTTTTTACCCAACAAAAAGTTAATTATAATAAACAAGATCGGATCTATTATAGAATACAGGACCTTAAGATAAAGGCAAATGAAGCCATTATATCAGTTGTTTTCTACTACAATTACAGTTATAGTTACAATTTACCACTTCAACATATCCAACTTTTCATGTTGCATGAAACATGGCATGTAAACAACTGCACTTTTAAAACACTGTATTAATCAATAAATAAATTCAATATACATATTAAAAAAATAAAAACTCAGCGATCTCCAGTCAGTAAACTCACACATGCTAAAGTGTAGGCAAAGTAAAATTATACCTGCTTATATGACGTAACATTTTCCGATTTGATTTCAAAAACCACTAGCATTCTGTAGCAATCGTTGTGGGTGGGTCGCGGGTTGCGTAGTTTCCCATGGTCTGGACGGTCCATGAACGCAACACAGCCTTTTGTTTTGGTAAGCTAAGCGCGTTCGGAGCTGGCGTGGTTACGGCCGACAGTTACTTGCAAATTGTCATTAAAGAAATGTTGTTTGTTCGCCGCTTGGCCTGATTAGTTCACCAACGCTAAAATACATGTACATTAAAAGAGGCTTTGGCGGCTCCTAAATGACGGTGAATAATGACGAGCAATGATCATTTCGTCCGTCCTAATTTTCATTCATGAAATCGGACAACACAACATATGAGACAGACCTATTTGACCTCAAAATATAGGACAACTCAAATTTACCAGCCGCTGCCGCACACTTGCGTGTACACTCAGTTTACAAAACGCTCGACACTACGGCAAGCCAAAAAGTCATAACGTAATGTTTTAAAACCAAGATCAAACAGATGAAACGTTGTTAGACACTCGTCTCAAGGTCTCATGAGACAAAAAAAAACTCAAAAATTACGTGTACTTATGGCATTAAGCCTCTTTCTCTCCTTCCGCTACGTTTCAATGGCCATTTAAATCGCAGCCATTCACGATTGCGTAATCGAGTTTTGTCAAACCGCGATTTAATTGCAAATGCAATTAATCGTTCGGCCCTGGTTAGTTTATTAGCGCAGTTTCATTTTAATTAGGAATATTTTGGCCACCGTGGCAGTTACCACTCCCATAAATCAGTCACAGCAGCAATTTTTTTTCAACTTCTCCACCAAAAAACATTCCTTTTCGCCAGCTTAATTGTGAGGTTCATATCGTGATATTTATCGCTTCGTGACGTTTGGATATGGTTACATCAATAACGCTTCGGCCCGAACAGATGTCTCTTTGCAGTTGAGCGAATGATCACTTTTGAGGAAATTGACATTCTCGTCATGTGCACGTCAAAGCGGCATCCTGGGTTATCAAAGACAAGTGTACTTAAAATGGTGGCTCTTGATGTAGGCTCAAAAGGCACAAGTGATAGTTGGTGTACACTGAAAATGATAAATACCACATAATGTCACCGCATAGATGCACACACACATGCCACTTGAGAGCTTATTGGAAAAACATACTGCACCTGTAAACATAGCGAAACAGCACAGACGCTATTCCGGGATGCATTACATGCTTTGCAATTACAATGCAGCCCCAGCAAGACATTTGTATGCATTCAAAAATATTCTCAACCTTTGTACAAAATAGTAGATATGAGACCCCCGGCAGGAAGATTTTGGGGCTCCAGGGAATGCAGATTTCATTTTTGTGTGTGACAGGTACGGAGCGAAGTAGCGGGAGCGCGTTGACAGGTGGCACGGTGACGAGCGCCACTGACGAATTTTGTTCAAACGAAGACGTAACACGTCACTGTCGTCAGGACTTGTCACTTCACTGTCATTTAGCCGCAGCTTGTGTGGGAGTGAAGACCGGCCCACATGCATGCGTCGTTATCGGGCGCACTGCAGTCGGAGGTTTGAGCTCTGACTGGTCAGGGATCAGCGCCCGACGCCGTTCGCCAGTCATCGCTTATAAAAATCAAAAGACATTAAAAGCTCTTCCAGCTGGGAAAAACAAATATGCTGGTGTTGTCAGGCAGCCCTGACATTGTTTTACAAATGAACAGATTCTCCCTTGTGAATGGCTCCTGGCACCTCCAGAATAGGAGACATCTTATCTTAGCGCTCCCTTCTTATCACGCAGCCTCAGTGGAAACTATTGCGAGAAGGCGGGTTGTCATATGGCACCCGGCGCCGTGACAAGCCGCGGCTCGGCAGAGTTTGCCACACCGCTGGCGGCTCCTAAGTGATAATACATAACACAACAGTACCTGTGGGCTCTTAGATAGCGCCGAGGGGAAATACGAACCCCGTGGTGATCCGTATCTGTCTTATTAAAGAGCTGACCTTGACCACTGGGGAAAACTGGATTAGTCTGATTTCCAACAAAGAGGCGGGATGATGTTATGCTGTTGAAATGAAGAGCCTCTTCCTTTTTATGCCCTCGTCCTGGCTTCCGCTTTTTTTTTTCCCCGCCCTCGCTCTCAATGTCTTGTTTTTACTGGCAGTGTTCATTGTCCTATTAAACAAAAGGAAGGGCTGATGCGCCAGGCTGTGGCCAGGCATCTGCCGGCATCAAGTAAACACCCCAAAAAAATAAAAAATACAAACAAAAAAAAATTTTAAAAAAATAAATAAAAAAATAAAAAAATACAAAACAATTAAAAAATACAAAAAAATACAAAAAAATAAAAAAATACAAAAAAATAAAAAAAAATACAAAAAATACAAAAAATACAAAAAATGCAAAAATACAAAAAAAAATTTAAAAAAAATAAAAAAAGAGAGCAATGATGATGACATGTCAAAAAGGTAAAATTACCGAATGAACAATACTGAGCTCTCCAGAAAAAAAATAAAAAATAAAAAATAAAGTAAACACCCAAAAAAACGCACGCACATATTCAACCGTCACCCTACCTTCATAAGAAGAGTCTTACATGCACCGACTTTCATACATCGATGTGAACTTTTGAGGTAAAGCGCTTTTATCTGTCATCTGAGACCCCTTTATTGTACAGAGAGCTTCGGGCGAGCACTGCGGCACGGTTCGGAACGGTTGCAACCTTGAGCACGGTGACCTTTGTTCGCTTTGAATCTATGTTGAACACCAGTAATTGTGGAATGAAAACTAATCGTCTCAAAGGACGAAGGCCAGTTCTTGACTAAATGAATGGAAAGGTATTTACATCGCTGAATTGACTGCCGGGACATTGAATTGACCTTACATTAAAGGGTCACTTCACTCATTTCTCTTCTCCCGTGTGAGGCATTAGTGCCCGCTTTCCTCCTCCTCCTCCTCCTCCCTTTCTCATGCTCTCTCTCTCTTCTTGCTCCTCTGCGTTCACCGTCAGACCTTATCTCAAAGACCAGATCACTATGGCAACAATTAGTCACATCATCATCGCCCACACTGGCGTTTGATGGCTGTTTTTTTTTTTACTTTTGGAGGGTTCGTCAGAGGCGCTCGTACCTCGTTGGCGCGTAGCCAAATTTGCCGGAATGACGCAGGAGCAATGTTGCCATCTGTTGGATTGCGATCTTTCCGGAAAAAAACATCCACAGTTGCTGTGATGACTAATGACTGTCAATCACACGTCAATTAAGACCTTCAATTTCCGAGTCGGAACCACGCAGAGACGTAAATGTCCCCGTGTGCAAAGGTCAGCTTCCCTCCTCGCGTAAAAATGTCACCATTCGCCATGAGAGAGGCATACAGATGTGACTCAGGTAGCGTTCGCCAGCCTGGAGGATGGCAGCTCGTCAAATTAGATCTGGAGCATTTGGGCTCATAACCAGGATCCACATTTATTCACTGCTTGTCATTTTGTACGTCTCTTAATGAAATGAGCGCTCTCATACAGCAAGAGCCCATCTAATGTGAGAGATAATCTATTGGCTGAGATTTTGGCTCAGTGTTACCCATTACAAACTCGGTTCTGTCTGTTTCCCCCGGAGGCAATAATGACATTTTTTTTTTCTCATCTTTTTTTTTTCTCCCATCATTAACTGATGAAATATTTCATAGTTAGAAATAATGTTCCACGTAGTGGGCAGATCATTGCTCTTGTTATTTATTCAGTTTGCGTTAATCTATGCCGGGGAGCGGGTGTTATGTTTACTTATATTATCAGGTTTTCTCCAGTAGACGCCGCCTAGAAAGATTTCTCTCAGCACTGCGATTGTGCGGTTGCAAGTGAATTACTGCAGTCTTCGAGTAAATAAACACTTCATATCTTATGGTGTGTGCTAACATTCAAGCCTTTGGCGACTTCTTATCTTACTGTGTTAGTTTGATCTTCATGGATGGTATCAGTATTGAAAGCTAATGTTAAATTGAACAGTTAATGGCTAGAATTAACACAGCTTGAGGAAACATTTTTCAAAATGATTGTGGAAATATGACACAGAATCGCAGATTTTTCTGTCATGGTCATATTCTTTGTAAGGAATGTTTGGAACTTTGGGTATCAAGTTTTTCATACTCTAAATAAATGTATGCAGTGTTCATCTAAAATGTTGTGAAAGCCTGTATCTCAGGGTGTTTGTAAATGAATAAAACTATTTGCCATGTTCAAAATTTCTTGCCGACAAGAAAAAATTTTAATCGCTTAACGCCCCAAATTTTTAATAATGTTTTCTCTTTTCTTTTTTATTCATTCACTGCCATTGATGGCTATAAACGTCAAAAATTCATTTAAAATATTTATTAGTTTAACATTTTTTTCAACTTTTGTTAAGAATATAAAAACCTAGATTTTTTTTACTGTACATTTAGAAGAGAGATAAAAAAAAATTCCTTTTATTTTTTTAATTCATTCACTGCCATTAACGGCTATAAACGTCAAAAATTAATTTAAACTATTTCTATTAGTTTAACTTTTTTTTGCACTTTTGTTAAAAAGAGTATGAAAATCTAGATTTTTTTTTAATTGTACATTTAGAACAGATATAAAATGTGTGATTAATTGTGAGTTAACTAGTGAAGTCATGCGATTAATTACAATTAAAAATGTTAATCGCCTGTCGTCCCTAATTTTTAATAATCTTTTTTTTTAATAAATTTATGGCAGTGAATGAGTTGAGAGTCCAAAGATTCGAAAAAATCCATCCATCCATCTTTTTCTGCTTATCCGGGGTCTGGTTGTAGCTTAAGTGGGGAAGCCTAGACTTCCTTCTCTCCAGCCAATTTGTCCAGCTCTTCGGGGGTGATCCTGAGGTGTTTCCAGGTCAAGCGGAAGATACAGTCTCTCCCGCGTGTCCTGGGGCGTCTTCGGGGCCTCCTGCCGGTGGGACATACTGTACCTGGAACACCTCACCGGGGAGATATACACGAGACATACTGATCAGATGACCAAGTTTCCAACCCTATATCTAAGGGAGAGCCCGGACACCCTGTGGAGAAATGTAATTTGTATCTGGGATCTTGTTTTTTTCTGTCACAACCCACAGCCCGTGAGCGGTGAGAGTAGGAATGTAGATCGATCAGTCTTTCTTTAATATGAATAGAGTCCTCATCGCTGCAGACGCTGACCTGATTCAGCTGTCGATCTCCTGTTTCATTCTTTACTCACTCATGAACAAGACCGAAAGATACTTGAACTCCTCCAACTTGAGGCAGGATCTCATCCCCAACCAGGGGAAGGAGTGCCAGGGTCTCTGATTTGAAGGTGTTGATTCTTATCCTTGCCGTTTCACACTCGGCCCCACCGCTCTAGTTAGAGGTTACAGATTGCAAAACCACATCATCTGCAAAAAGCAGACCCCGCAGAAACACCTCTGCTGCAAATGGAAAATTCTGTCCATAAAAGTTCAAATTCAGTGACAAGGCTTAGCCACTGGTTGTGCAGTAAACCAAACAGCCTGTATTAGTATCCTCCCTTAGAAGATCCCCCAGGGGACACAGGACAGTCTTCGCCTTCTCCAAGTAGACTTGGTTGGGTGAACTTCCACGCACCCTAGAGCAGTGGACCCCAACCTTTTTTTCACCACGGACCGGTTCATATATGTCCACAACTTTGGCGGTGGGTTGGGGTTGGGGGGTGATTACTAAAAGGCTACGACAACAAACGCAAGTCCACTACTATAACAAGGGTAACAAAACGCGACTGAGCTAATTAGCATCTTGACATGTGTCAAGAGTCCGTCGTAAACAGAGAGAATCTGGTCACTTTTCAAAATAAAATATTTTTAAGCCTCAGCTAATCAATTAACCGGAAGTACAGTACGTTTTTTTTATTCTTTCAACTGTGTGGCCCACCGCGGCCCAGTGGTTGGGGACCACTGCCCTAGAGGACACTTGCCGAGGATGTAGAGCTGCTCCACTGGTCCACTGCAAGGACAAAATGGCACTGTTCTTCCTGAATCTGAGATGAACCCTCCTCTCCAGCACCCCTGAATAGACCTTACCAGCTGGAACGTACCTTCTCCTAAAAGTGGGACCATCATCCAGAGGCACCATCCCCAATGTCCATTTGATGTAGTGGAGGGGTATCCCACATCAACCAAAGTATTTAGGAACTCCAGGAGGAACTCATCCACCTCGGGAATCTTGGCACCAAAGAGCTTTTTCCCAACTTCATGACTTTACTCAAATCTTTTATAATGAGCAGAATTCTGAAATGATCTTTTAAAATTGCATCCAATTTGAAACATAGCTTCACTTTCCTTTCTTTTCTTTGGTCCTTCCTCAGGTCTCCTGACGGCCTCACGACTCTGGCTGGAAGTGTTCGGTTTAGGTGAACGGTATGGGATTTTTTAATAGGTTTTAGGTGAACTAATGAATACACACACACTCGCACGCACGTACGCACCTACACACGCACATACAAAAAAAATAATACAAAAAAATTTTGAAACATACAAATTATGATTATGTAGGATCAGAAGTCTTGTCGACCCAAGTTTTATCCAGAATCGATCATTTGGCAGTTGTTTAAGTCATAATTAGTGGAATTACAGAACTGGATGAAACGTCACATATCACACACCAAAGAAATCAAGACATTAACAGAATGAACTTTCACTTTACTCACACTATTGAGTGCTAACTGAACCCACGCTGCCTGCACCGAAGTCAGGCAGATAGATGCACCACTACACGATGAATGACTCCATATAAGAATAGCTCTATAATAATTACAGTAGTTTTCTCAACACTTAGTAAGCACTAACAGCTTGACACCATCTGTCACGTTCCTGTTCCTGCGAAATCAATGGGCCACAACTACGGAATTGCCAAAAGACAAACAATTGCAGGTTACAGCTGCTACCATTCGTGTAGGAGGCTAAAATGTGTGCCTTAAACTCCACTTAGCTGTGGAATATAAAGATATATCATATTGAAAATCTTCCTCCATTATCAATTCCTGTAAAAGGCAGACCACACCAGACAACCACTCGTTCACACCGTGGGGAATTGAGCCCACGCAGCGTGCTGTATCCATCACCGAACAAAGATACCCCGATTAAAAATCAAGTCAGGCAAGTGAACATCTACGCAATCAGTGACTTATTATTTTATGGACAATTGTGCACTAAAATAAAACAACAGCTCGTAGCCTCATGCCCATGAAATGACAAATCAAGACAAATGGCCATGTTGTGGAAAGAGCACAGGACGTAGCAGCAAAACTATTAAAAACATACATACGCGAAGGAAAATAAATTATGAATGGAAACTCATGTAAAATCATCTGAAAATATAGACCGACTTGTGAGAGTTCAAATGAAGTTGTCATATGCAATTAGGCCTAGGAGGTTTTTGCCAATCTTGAACATGTAGCTTTCTGCTACAATGTATATTTCACCACATTCCCATTTGCATGTATATTACATTTGGAAAGTACTGTACATGCTCCTTCATGTACAGATGAATTTGACCCCAAGCCAACAATAAAGAATGTAGACTATTTCCATGTCATTTATTGTCAAATACATTATAATTTCGTAGTTTCCTCACCAAAGTGCAGCTATCTTTGGCTGCATAATGTAGTACTCTGCCATAGCATAAACAACCCCTCACCCGTTAAAAAAAAAAAATGTAACAAAAAAAAAATACAAAAAACTTATAATGCAGATTTTCTGCATTTTTAGCTCCACAAATTAAAGCGTATACCTCATTGCTGTTCATTATTTATTAATTTGAAGCATATATCCATGCACAGACATTTTCCTCTTCAGAGACGTGACATTGAAAAACCTAAGTCGTAATTTACATGGTGAAAAAAGGGACTTTTAAAAAAAAAAAATACCTGTTTGCACTCCATATGACCTCCTAGCAAGCAGCCGAGTAGAAACATTGTCTTGATAACAACAGATAAAAATGATTTCTGGCTTGTCTTTCAATTACTGCAATATTTTCCATGCTTCCCACCTCTCATTCAAGTTTATGAAGGTTATCACGACACAGATACTTTGTTTGATGATCCCTTATTGGTTCATCTTATTCATGGATTCCGTTTTCCTTATTATGTACCTGTTGTGGATGCAACTGGTTTGTAATTAGTGTTTGTTAGTTTTGTTCCACGTGGGTGCTAATCATGTATTCTGTTGCTGTATGTTGTTTTTACTTCTTTTTTTTTATTCTTTTAGTTTTTAATTAGAGTTTATAACATTTTTTAAATTAGTTTTTATTTAATAGAAAATGCTTTTTAAGTTGACTTTTTTTTATTATATGTGGAACATTTTTCCAATGCAAGATTATTTTTTTAAAGGTAAGTACTACTGTGTAATAAAATAAACTACAATTTACAAACAACCGTTTGACTTTCCTTCTTACGCACAGCTGTACAGTAATACAGAAATAAATTAACCCCAATAATTCTAGTATTGTTTTTTTTTGTTTTTTAAGCACTCTCGTTTTTATTTTACTTTGTTAATGTTTTTTTTCAAGTTTACTTTTAGTTATGTCCGTTTTTGTTAACTATAAAAACTTTGGTGTGCGCCCATTGATATTTTAGCTCAGCTAGTATTCTTCAAAACGTGGCATCTTTCATGACTAATCGCACCATCCAACCACATCCAGTGCAGTGACTGTGCACTTTTTTCTTAAAACATTTGCCAACCCTGAAATGTCCACTATACAAGACGTCTCCAAGATGTCATTGATCTTCTTCGGAACATTTAGCTATCAGAATAAGAGGCATGATGTAACACGCGGAGACCATCCGCCATCCTCACAGAAGAGGTCAGGGAGAAGCAGCTACAGTAAAACCACAAAGCGCATCCAGACATCATTATTGACGAGATGGACTTCATGCTATGCTGTGTCTATCACCGAACAAAGATACCCCCGATTAAAAATGGCCGCTATGGTGGCTGCAGCTTTTAAGCCTCTGGCACACGCAGACTATTGGAGTGAGTCCGAGGTATTGATAAGGACACGCACGCAGTGCCGTCGGGAAGAGAGGGCGAGGAAGTAGTCAGCCATTGAGCTGCAGTGTAATTAAAGTGCAAAGGGGGGTGGGGGTGGGGGGGCTTGTGGGTTTTTCATGCTGTCTTTCTCATTGACTTTCATCCATGTGAGCGCAAGGTCACCAGCAAGGTGTTTAGAGCAATCTCCACAAATTGTTGGACTGGGCCTTGATAATCTCCAAGGTTTTTTAATGGATCTAAGATCTGTTTACCAAGTGAGTGCACTTCACAAAGTCATTTGGCAATTGTTTTAACCTCTAACGCAATAATAGAACTGGAATTGGCTTTTTGATCAATGACATCAGTGGTTAGGTTGATATATTCAATAAGCACGACAACCTTGAGCCTCATAGAATTACTGTGTGTTTATGTGTGTAAATGCGCCGGTGTGAATTACATAAAGAGGTGGGTGGTCTCTTTGTATTTCACTCTGGCACTGTACAGAGTGTAGCGCACCACTGGAAGTCTCACTTGAAAAGGCATTACTTTACATTTTGTCTTGGTGGGTAAAGTTTTGATTATCAAATGAAAATAAAAATGCTTGAGTTAAGTGATTATGTTACAAATTATTGCAATTGTGTAGAATTGTTGATTAATCATGTCTCGAAGCCACTGGGATTCAAATGAAGTGCACTAATAGGGTGCAACCAGCAGAGGCGCCATTGATTCACCCAATCCAAAACCATTGATAAAATACTTTGGCCAACTCGGTTTCAGCTGGGTAACAAGATGGCGTCCATATGTCTGACCCAATCATCTATTTTCTACAATTCGTCTCCAGTGAGCCTTTCCCAGCTGGCGTCAGGAAAAAGGCAGACAACACACCGCTTAGCTGCTTCCCAGTCAATCACAGGGCACATGTAGAAACAGAAAACTATTAACTGTCACATTCACACCATCGCGGAGTGGAAATTGAACCCAAACTGCCTGCATGGAAATCAGGAGAATGCATCACCTCAGCATCAATAACTGCCAACCGTGTACATGCTCAGCTACTTTGCTTCATGAAAAACCAACAACATCATGTCAACGCCAGCTGTTCCAGCTAAAAACATAGTGAAGAAAAAGATGCTTCTCAAAATAAACATCTGCGGTGGTGAAAAGCTTTCCAATTATTTATTAATTAATCGGCGGTGCACCGCCTCATAGAGCAATGTTTGCTCACTTCAAGCAACTAAATAAGGTAAACCAAAATACATCATACAACATGCAGTGCAGTTGTGCCCAATGCAAACTGCAACCACCAAAATTAAACAGAATAACATTTTAAATGGAGTATTAGAATTGACATTACAGCATGATTTAATTGCAATGGTTTTACTCGCATGACTTTTGGACTTTTGAGCAGAATGGGTTAGTTTTACCCAAGGTTGGGTTGACCCAGCAGAGTGGGTTGAAGATTTAATTTGGGCGGGCTGAAGAGCTGAAGCTGGTCACCAAGTTTGGATTTTTTGCATACTGAAGTAGAAGTACATTTAAACGGAAAGTCAACCCCCCAAAAAATTTATTGACAATAATATGTTGTTTTCAACCCTACTAGTCTAAATATGGTACTGTATTCTGGTTAATATTGTGCTAGTGGAAGATGAATTAAGCAGCAAAATCCAGTCGTCAGAAGGCGGCCATTTTGCCACTTGCTGTCAAGGGAAAATGACATCACAGTTGCTTAGGTCTCAGGTAGCAACCAATCACAGCTCAGCTTCAGAAAACAGGTGAGCTGTGATTGGTCGTTACCTGAGCCCTGAGCAGCTGTGACGTCATCTTCAGTCCACCGCAAGTGACAAAATGGCCGCTGGATTTTGCTTCATAACTCAGATTCCACAAATGTAATATTAATCAGAATGTCATGTTTAGACTAGTGAGGTTACATATCACATATTATTGTCAAGAAAAGGTTCAGGTTTACGTCCCCTATAATGTAATATTCTTAGAAAACATTGGTGGCGTGTGGATGGCTCAGTGGGTAAACACCGCTGACTTTGGACACCGGAGAAAGTGCTGATAATAAAAATCAAATTAGCGCTGCTAATAAAATCAGTATCACTTTTAACCATTGTTAACCCGATAACCAATTCCTTGGTAGCTTTAACTCATCAGTATGAGTAGTTTTTTACCCCATGTTTGATCAAAATGTTGACCCAACGTGCTGTGTTAAATCCT
The DNA here is from genome assembly GCF_051991255.1 of Vanacampus margaritifer. Classification (NCBI taxonomy): domain Eukaryota; kingdom Metazoa; phylum Chordata; class Actinopteri; order Syngnathiformes; family Syngnathidae; genus Vanacampus; species Vanacampus margaritifer. The sequence goes on along the minus strand of NC_135441.1, from coordinate 20,233,505 downwards.
CAACCCAATGTGCTGGGTATAAATAACCCAGTCCATTTTGGACCCAGTGCTGTGTTAGCTATAGTCTAGCGATGGCCACATACTTTTGTACAATACTGAATGTGGAGGAGGAGGAGGAGGAGGAAGATCTACTGGGATGGCGTACTGTACTGTACTGTCTTGTCATGTGTAAGAATGTATAGTGAGGCCTGGCAAAGAAATCAGTGAGTTTGGAGGAGGAAAGGGACCCTGGTCTATCTGAGGGCTTTAATGTTTCCTCTCGTCTACTCTCAGGCATTAATGGTTGAATGGATCGGATTGGACGTGCCTGAAGACACGAGCAGCCTCTAGATTTGCTGCCAGCAAATCTCAACAGCCAGCATCTTAAGCTCAAATAAGCGCTGCGGTCACTGCCCTGCCAATAATTTGAATAACTCCAAAGCGTAAAGTCTCTCTTTGTTTGGATAGCGACTTTCTCACATCCCCGTGCAGCGTGCTTAAGCAAGACACAGGCTCGGAAGAGAGGAGAGGTAGACGGGGGGGAAAGGAAGATGACTTCGATGATCTCACTCCTAGTCACGAGCTATGTTTGGAAAACGTCATTTAATACAGTACACACCTTACTTAAGGAACCAAGAGCTAATAGTCGGTGATGTTTGGAGCCAAATGAGATAAGGCTGGAAAGAGAGGGAGGAGGAATGAAGAGTACAGTTTCGTAAGTCTTTGATAAGTGCTGTGTGACTCATTACGTCGTACTGCAGCTCAAATGCAAGAGAGAAATGCGTTTCCAGTCTTTTAACGCGGTATTCCTTCACCCACTGACATTTCTTTGTCATCTTAATTTCCCTGGAACAATTCGCATAATTCAGATCCGTTTTCCTGGCCTCCTTGTCACGCTCATGGGGAAAAGTTGCTGGATGGATTCCCCCAAGTTTAAAAAAAAAAAAAAAAACGTGTCAGATTCACAGGCGTACAATGAGAACGTGATTAGGGGACTTGGCACAGAGATGCCTCAAAAGCCTTACC